>NC_056737.1:838927821-839135321 GCF_019279795.1 Protopterus annectens
CCCATCGAAACTGCTGTTGCAGGCAGGGAATGAGAGTAATCATTGTTTCCAGGCTGTGGCACTGTTGAGTCCAAACACTTTTTAGGTACCATTGAAGTTTCCTCATATGCAGTCTTGCATATGGAATAAGGACGACGCAGGATGCCATGAAGCCCAAAGCCTGCAGAATTGTTCTTGCAGATAACTCGGCCTTTGTTGCCAACATTTTAAAATAGGTAGTCAGTTGCCTTTGTTTGTCTGGCGTGAAATAAGCCATCTGGGCAGTTGTATTTAAGCTTGGACCCAAGAATATTATCTCTTGAGAGGGTACTAGTTTTGATTTCTTTTCAGTGACTGTGTACCCTAGTCATGTTAGAAGTCGTTTCACAAACGCCAGATGCTGTAGAAGAATGTCCTTGTTCTCTGCTTGTATTAGACAGTCGCCCAAGTAAGGATATATTTGTATTCCTCTGTCTGTAGAATGCAATTACTGGTGCCAGGCACCTTGTAAAGACCCTGGGCGCAGTAGATAAGCCAAAGGGCAGTGCAGAGAATTGGTAATGCATTGAGCCAGACTTGAAACTGAGGTATCTTCTGCATGATTGTCTGATTGGTTCATCCAGGTATGCCTCTTTTAGGTCTAAAGTCACAAGCCAAGCATTCTTGCCCAGCATGGGCAGAAGCTGCTGCAAAGTCAACATTTTGAATTTTGGTATATCCAGGAATGTGTTCAAAATAAATAGGTCCAGTACTGGTCTCCAGGCCTTGTACTGTTCTTGGTACCCAGAAAGGAGAGTAAAATCCTTGTCCCTGCTCTTGCGCTGGTACTTGTTGAATGGCCCCCATGTTCATGAGGGATGAGACTTGTTTTTTTGTGCCCCTGCCCACTGATTTTTTGGCAGATCTGGCCAGCCGTTTGCCTTTGGCAGGGTATGAAAATGGAACTTGTAGCCTTGTGACACTATTTAGAACCCACTTGTCCTGGGATACAATGTGCCAATTTTGAGAAAAAAGTGCTAATTTTCCCCCTAAGGGTGCTGCCAGGACATAAGTGCTTGGTGCCGGCAGGGGGAAGTCATTGGGACTGTTTCCTGTATGGTTGTGATTTGTCTTCTCCAACTTTGGAGGTAGAAGCACCCCATTGCTTTGACCTGTATGAACCCTGCACCTGGGATCTACCTTTAGGGCGTCTCGATCTGCCCCTATGAGGTCTGTCTAACACAGGAAAGGACCAATTCTTTGTAGGCCAGTGTCTAATAAACCTAGGTGGCTGTACTTGTAAAAAAATCTTTGACAGTTTGCATAGATTTAGTTTTGTCCTCCATTTTCTTTAACACCTCTTCTGCCTTAACACCAAACAAGGTATCATGCTGTAAAGGTGCATCTAATAATTTAACTAACATGATCAGGCAGATTTTGTTCCTTTAACCAAGCATAACCCCTAATTACAGAACCCGTAACTGCGGCCCTGCAGGAGGCCTCCAAAAAATCAAAAACCACATTGCAAAGTATGCTTTCCAACTTGTTCAGCTGCATGCAATAAATCCTGCATTTCCTTGTATTTTGCACATTCAGAGTTTAACATTTTCTGTTTAAGCAATGCCATGACATGTTGCTGATATCGGAGCATATGAAACTGACAGTTTAAGGCCCTTATAGCCAAGGTTGCAGAAGTGTAAACCTTTTTTCCCCCATCTATCCAGTGCCCTAGAATCCTTGTCGGAGGGGGTAGGGTTTTTTGCAGTGGAAGCCTTAACTCCTTTGGGACCCTGTGAAATAGTTTCTGGGTCAGCAGCAGGGTTTTTAAAAAGGAATTTATGAGTCAGTAACCCTGTAATATCTGTCAGGCTTAACAGAAGCTGGAAGTAAGGAGTCAGGGGTCAGACTAGACTCCGGAAACACATCTACAATGTCTAACAGGTGGAATGGCTAGAGGCCTGTGTTGAGGTAGTAAAAGGAAATCCCTGAGCCTCTTTTTAGATTCTGAAAAATCTTGGCTCTCCCAGTGGAAATGCTCCCTCATGGTATGCAAGGTTTCCCCAAAAGAATAGTCCCCTGGAGGAGAAGCTGAAGGCATAGATTCGTCAGCATCAGAATCCTCATTGGGGGCGATATTCCTGATCAGAAGAAATAGAAACCTAATCTGAAGATTCCTAGGCCTCTTATCAGGAGGGGGATGGGAACCCCTGATCAAGGTAATCAAGTCTTCGGCCATTTTGAGCATCTGTTTTTTTGGCATAATGGCCTGTCCACATGGCTCTTGAGTTTGTTTCTTTGCTTTAGAAGGTGCTTTAGTCTTTGCCTTTGAAGCTGAAGTCGGTTTAATGTAAAGATGTTTAGGTCTGAATACACCCTCAGAAGCCAGTGCCTGCTCAGCGGCTCCGGACCCATCTGAGGGAATAGTGTCCGAGGCTCCAATACCTTGAGTTTCCAGCGGCATAGCAGACTGCACGTGGGAGTCGGTAGCGGCCTGCGACTCTAAAGTAGGGTGCGTCAGGGGCTGCGAAAGCGCCTCACTGAGAACCGGCGACTGGCTTAGGAGAAGCTTCGTCGGTTTTGGACCTCGGTTATTTATCTCTCTCCTTTTCTTTGCGTTTTTTGTGAACTCCGGTAGTTGGATGGCTATCTGACATTTCTGGATAATTAAACCGGCATCCAAATAGTTTAAAGCAAAATCATACAGACGCTTAATAGTGCATTGGTTAAATCTAGCACAAAACAGACAACCAGAAACGTTGTGGTCAAGGCCTAGGCAAGGAATGCAGTAAGAATGAAAATCTTTATGAGGTATTTGCTTTCCCAAAAAATACAATTAACTTTTTCTGACATCGGTCTGGAGCAAGAAAAAAGTTTCCCTAACGGAGTACTTAGCTTTATTGAAGACTTCGGGTCTGAAACTCGAACACGAAAATCTCAGGAGTCGGCCAACCGGCACTTGCGAACTGCTTCTGCTTCGGGCACTGAGCGGCAAGAAAGACTGAAGAAAATGGCATTGGCTGCTTCTTTTATAACCCTGACAACCTGAGGTCAGGGAGGGGGCGACAGCGGCCGACGCAGGACTCAGGACTTTGGAATTCAGGCCGACTGAGGGCAACCTGCCAGCAGGATTACCCAAATGTAATGACTGCAACAGTGAAACACAAAGAACATCTGACAGATCAAGGATAGGGTGCCAAGAGTTTTCTTTTCTGGGCATCAGAAACAGTCTGGAGGAGAAACCTGTCCCCTTTGCTCTGTTGGAACAGGTTGAATAGCCCTGATACTGAAGAGATAATACTTGCTTTTGGGCCTCTGCCCACTGGTTTGGGGGAAGGTCTGGCAATCCGCTTGGGGTTGGGAGTGAATGAAGTGGAATCTGTATCCCTGGGATACAATATTTAAGACCCAACAGTCCTGGGTAATGTCTTCCCAGTGTTTTGCATGCAGGGCGAGTTTTCCTCCTAGGGGTGCAAGTACTTGGGCATGGCTGGGAAGGATGCAGGAGAAGTCATTGTGAACTTTTTCCATAAGAGGGTGGCTTACCACTCCCTGTTTTTGAGGTGGGAGCACTCCATTGTTTAGATACCCTGAGGCTGTAGTCTTTGTGGTCTGTTGCTCCCGGGTTTGGACTGAAGGCCTGGGAGGAACCGGAAAGGACCAGTTTTTCGAAGGCCAATGCCTACTGAATCTAGGTGGCTGTACGTGTAAGAAATCTTTTACAATTTGCATAGATTTAGCTTTTTCCTCCATCGTTTTAAGAACTTCTGCTTTTGTGCCAAACAAACATTCTTGATTTAATGGAACATCTAGTAATTTTGCTTTGACATGGTCTGGCAAGATTTGTTCCTTCAGCCAAGCATGCCTTCTCAGAAAAGACCCAGTGACAGCAGCCATGCAAGATGCGTCTAAGGCATCAAAACCACACTGCAAAGTATGTTTACCGACTTGGTTTGCAGAATGCATTAACTCTTGTAATTCTTTGTTTTCTGCACAATCAGGAATAAACAACATTTTTTGTTTAATTTGTTCCATAATATGCTGCTGGTACTTCAACATGCAAAACTGGCAATTTTAAGCCCTGATGGCAAGAGTTGCAGAGGTGTATACCTTCTTACCCAATCTGTCTAAAGCCCTAGAATCCCTGTCCGAAGGAGTAGGGTTTTTGGCTGTAGTAGCCTTAATACCTTTGGGTCCCTGGGAAATGGTCTTTGGATCAAAGTAGTATTTTTAAAGAGAAATTTGTGAGAGTCAGGTACTCTGTAGTACCAGTCAGGCTTTCTAGGAGCTGGAGGTAAAGTATCAGGGGTAAGACTCGATTCCATGAAGACATCATCTACAATATCCAGGACAGGAGGTATAGCTAGAGGCCTGTGCTGAGGCAAATTGAAAAATTCCCCGAGTCTCTTTTTTGACAGAGTAGTCCTGGCATTCCCACGTGAAATGCTCTCTTAGGGTATGTAAGGTTTCACCGAAAGAAAAGTCCTCTGGATGGAGGCAGAGGGAATGGAATCATTTGCATATGAATCATCACATGTGTATAAGGGTATGTGTCCTGGTAATCAGAGGTGTCAGAGTCATCGGACTCTAGGTCTGTAGAATCAGAAGGAAAATCAATTCTTTGTCTTTTAGAGAGGGAAAGCTAGAAGGCTGGCTTCCCCTAATTAAAGTAATAAGGTCTTCAGGCATTCTAAGCATTTGTTTCTGAGGCATGGGAGCTTGAGAAGGAGCTTTGGTCGTCCATTTCCTAGGCGTAGTGCGACGTCTAGGCCTGAGAAATTTGGTAGTTTTAGTCAACAACGAAGTAGTCTGTTTAATACGAACATCGGAAGGCGTGAACACACCCTCAGAAGCCGGTACCTGCACAGTGGCTCCGGGTTCATCCAAGGTAGAGACATCCCCAGGTTCCATAGTCGGAGAAGCATCTTACAGCATACCGGAATCAGAATGGGTCTCAGTAGAGGCCTGCAAATCTGTAGAAGCGGGTATCAGGGGCTGCGAAAGCGCCTCACTGTGTAGCGGCGGACTGGCGACTAGCTTAACGGAAGCATCGTAGGCAGTTTTGGACCTATGCAGTCTGTCTTTATCCTTATGTTTTTTCAGAAGATCAGTAGTCGGAAGGCTTGAAGCCATTTTGGAATGCAGAGAACGAGAGCAAAAGAATTTGGCGACAAAAATAGTCCGACGAGGAACAGTTTGAGCATTGAACAAGGCACAAAATTCGACAGCGGGGAACGTCGTGGTCTGGGCCTAAACAGGTGACGCAGTAAGAATGAAAATCTCTGAGAGGTATTTGCTTTCCACAAGCAAGACAATTGTTAACTTTGACATCAGTTAGAGGAAGAAAAAAGGATCCCCAACTAGGTACTTAGTTTTAGAAGACCTCAGGTTTGAAATTCGAATAACGAAAATTTCTGTTAGCAGCCAATTGGCATTTGCGAACTGCTTTGGGGTCCCGCACAGCAAGAAAAGCTGATGTAATGGCATCGGCTGCATGTTTTATACCCCTGACAACCTGACGTCATGGAAGATGCAACAGCATCCGATGCAGAAATCCCAAGACACTGGTATTCGGGCCGACTGAGGGCTACCTGCAGGCAGATAACCCAAGTGTGATGACTGCAACAGTGAAACACGAAGAACATCTGAAGGCCCCAGTCAGTGCCAGTCCTAATAAGGCAATGTCAAGTCACTGCCTTCCAGACAGGGAAACAACTGTTAAGTGGGGAAGGATGGAAGGTAGGAATACTGCAACATGGAAGACAAGGACATGTACGGTTATGGTAAGTTCTTACACAACTTTTCTACGTCCTCCTATTCCTATGTTGCAGTATTCTGCATATGGGTGAGTGTCAAAGCTCACTGACAAAGGGTGGCTGATAAGGAAGTAGATTCCCGGTATCCATGCAGGATAGCCCTAGTGAACCCTGCCGTGGACGTGGAGATGTGGTCTAATTTGTAGTGTTTGGTAAAGGTGTGAATTGAAGACCAGGTGGCTCCCACCAGGATAGAGAAGGTGTCCAGGCCCTTGAAGAAAGCCCCTGAGGATGCCATGGCTCTAGTGGAGTGGGCTCTTACGGTACCCTGGAGTGACTTACCATGGAGATGGTAACAGAGGTAATGGCCTTGGAAATCCAAGTAGAAAAAGTCTGTTTGGACACAGTCTTCCCTAGTGCTCTAGAGCGGAAAGATATGAATAGTTGGTCAGTCTTTGACAGACTTGCTGCTGTGGAGGCAGAATCTAATCCATCTGTGAACATCGAGGGGATGGAGTATTCTTTCACTTCTTCCTTGTGGGTTTGGATAGGTAAGCAGATGGCCTGATTGAGAGAAAGGTCAGTGACTACCTTGGGCATGAAGGATCGATTTGCCCTGAGGGTAACCCTATCTTTATGAAAGACAAGAAAGGGAGGAGTAGCCATTAGTTCCTGGAGCTCTGATACCCTTATGGTAGAAGTGACAGTCTTCCACATGCAGAGCTTTAGGGAAAGCTTGATCAGCAGGCTCAAAGGGTGGCAGTGTAAGCTTCTCCAGCACTTAGTTGAGATCCCAAGGTGGAGGGGTAGGTTTCTAGGGGGGTTTGAGATGTAGGACCCCTTTGAGGAAGAGCTTTGAAGGGAGCCTGGATGCCAAGGGGGATTCAAAGGTTGGCATGCTGAGACAGCAGACAGGTGTGCCTTAACAGATTAGTAGGCAGGGCCGGTCTGAAGCAACTCTCACAAATAAGACAGCACAAGGGGAATGCCGCTGTTAAGCGGATCCAGCTGCTTACATTAACACCACGTAATGAACCTCTTCCATTTAGACAGTTAAGATTTTTTAGTGTTAGGTTTCCTGGCCTCCTGCAGAACACGGAGCACGTCCTCATTGCAAAGGTGTCTGTATGGGATCAGAAGTCTATCCGTCACAAGGTCAGGTGCTGCCACTATGGGTGGATTAGAGATCCCTTGTGCTGTGTGAGAAGGTCCACTCTGTGGGGTAACTTGTGGTGACTGCCCTTGAACAACTGAAGCAGTAAGGGGAACTAATGCTGTTGGGGCCAGTAGGGATTCACCAACAAGATTTTTGGATTGTCCTGCTGAATCCATAAGCAGGACCCTCTGAAAAAAAAGGAAGGGGGGAATGCATAAAGGTATTGTCCTTTCCATGAGATAGTGAAGGCATCTGTTGCCAGGGCTGTGGGTCTGGTATCCTGGTACAATATCCAGGAAGGTGCCTATTGCTGGCGGAGGCAAACCGGTCTAACTTGTAGTATACCCTATCTGTGGACCATGTCTATGAAGATATCCCTGTGGAGCACCCATTTGTGATTGTTTGTGCTGGTTCTGCTCAAAAAAATATGCTTGGGAGTTGTGGAGAGAGGGGATGTATGCTGCTTTCAGAGTAATTCTCTGGGAAGTGGCTACTTCCCACACTAGAATGGCAAGTCTGCAGAGTAGATAGGACTTGCTCCCTCCTTGTTTGTTGATATACTAACAGGACTGAGGTGTTGGGTGTGTACATCAGGGGGGATACCTTCTGATGGAAAGGACTGAATGCCAGAAGGGCTAGTAAGATTGCCTTCATTTCTCTGACATCGATGTGTTTAATGCCTGCATATCCGCATGTCCACAGGTCTAACTTTTCGATGGCCGAGCGTATCCCCACCCCAACCCTAGGTCTGAGGCATCCATTATGCATCACGACCTAAGAAGGTTGAGGTGGTTGGAGGGAGAGTCCTGAGTCGAGATTCACCTGGGCCAACCACCATAAGATCTCCGATTTTAGGCATGGAAGCAAAGGCACAAAGTGTTCCAGTGGGTGATTATGTTGTTTCCAGACACAGCGAAGGTAACAATGTTGTTTTCTCATGTGTAACCGAGTTAGCGGTAGCATGGAAATGGTAGATGCCGTGTAACCCAGCAGCTTGAGGTACTGCCTTGCAGTCAGATGAGAGGAAGAGGAGAACTCCTTGCAGGTGCTCTGTAAGAAAACTCACCTTGCTGGGGGGCAGGTATGCCTCCATCAAGTCTGTGTATTCTGCACCCTAAGACGACAATGTCTTGGGTCAGTGTGAGGTTGGACTGTGGGCAGTTTTATTTGGGTTAGTAGTGTTTTTAGGCTGGCAGCCTGCAAAAGCATGTCATCCAGGTATGGGAATATTTGTATCCCTTTTGTTCTGCAAGAACATTACTGGAGCCAGGTATTTGGTGAAGACTCTGGGTGCAGTTAAAAGTCCAAAAGGCAAGGCAGAGAACTGCCAATGTGGGGAGCCCACTAAGAATATCAAGTATTTGTGTGTGTGTGTGTGTGGGGGGGGGGGGTCTTATGGGAATGAATAAGTAGGCATCCTTGATGTCTAGTGTAGCTAGGAAGCCTTTGCACATAAGAGGGAATAGAGTTGGCAGGGTCAGCATTTTGAAAGTTGGGACGTTTAAGAAGGGATTCAGCCTTGAAAGGTCTGGAATGGGTATCTGTGGCCCTTCTTTTCTGGGGACTAAGAAAATCCTTGAGTAGAACCTTTTTCCAAATTGAGAATGAGGTATTCTTTCTAGAGTGCCCTGGTTTAAAAGAGACTGTAGGACTGGTAGCAGGAGGGGCATTTGGTGAACAGGAGGTCGTGGCTTGCCTAGACTTACCGGAGTGTTTATCCATGACAGGAAGTAACCATCTTGGAAGACGGAGAGGACCCACTTGTTTGAAGTGACCCGATTCCAAAGAGGAAGGCAATGGGAACGGCAAGCAGACAGTGGGATGGAGGAGGCTGGTGGGGGAGGCAGGAGTGGCAGGTAGTCACACACTACCTGCCCTGACCTGAAAGGGTTTCCTTTGACTACAGGAGGAAGGTGCTCTAGCTGAAGGAATTTTCTTTCTTGCTTGCCTGTGTCTAATACGAGAAGCAGGATTGGAGCATTTCCTGATGAACTGTGTTTTCACAGGAGAGTTCCTGTAAAATTTAGGCACAGGAGAAACTAGTAGATGTAAGATCCTGCATCTCTATTCTCTTTAGTTGCAGAGATTTGAAAAGCTCTGCTAATTTTGAGCCAAATAAGCTTGGTCAAGTGGTGTATCATTGAGCTTTGCTCTGAAATCATCCTGCAGGGATTGCAAGTGCAGCCAGGAGTATCTGCGAAGTGCAGAAGCTGAAGTTGCTGACCTTGCTGAGGATTCTGCAGCATCGTAGCTACATTCGAGTGTCTGGTGACTTGGGACGCAAGGGCCAGTACAGAAGACCTAGCTGATTTGGCTGGAGTCTGGAAGGTCTGCCAACAGTTTGGTGTCAGAGTCTAGAAGAGACAGGACGTACATGGCCACGAGTCTGGTTATTAGTAGCTCTAAATGCCAAAGTGGAAGAGGTATAAATCTTTTTGCCTAGCCTTTCCATAGTTTTGCAGTCTTTGTCAACAAGCAGGATGGTGATGGTAGGCAAGAGTATGGAAGCTTTGTCTTGAGACAGAAATGGTAGCTGGATCTGCAGGAGGGCACTTAAGTGCTTAGCTGAATTTAGGACTTTATACAGCCTGTCTGCTCTACAAGGAGCAGGAGAGGTTGTGAGTCCGGATTGAGAGATGCAGAGGAAAAGGTATATAAAATGGCAGGCAGTATGGGAGGAATGGCGGAAGGGCTTGGTGTTTCCATTTGAATGGGGTCATAGTACCTCTTATAATAATTTAGACATGTCTGTGGATTCCCATTTGAAGTTTTCCTTCATTTTAAAAATAGTTTCAGAGAAGGTCAAGTCTTCAGCAGGGGAAACTGTCTCTACAGATTCTTCCTCTGGGGATCCACATTCCAAAGGAGAAGAGTTGTGAATTATAAGAGAGGGAATCAGAGGAATATGAGCAGATGTTCTCTTCCCTAGTGACTGTCAATGCATGTTGAGGCCTAGGACTGAAGAGAGGAGGAGAAGGTGCAGAAGCAACTGATGTAGGCCTCTTTGGCTAAAGGCCTGCCAGTCAGGAATACTTTCTGCTGGCTCATAGACATGTTACCTTTTTTCTCTCCTCGAGAGTCCCAACGGCCATCTGTTTAGGAGTGGGGGTCAAAGTCTGAGGAAGGGAATTGGAAGGTTCCCCCCCTACACACACTGGCTCCCCCAAAATCCGAAACGGTTGCCGGAATAGCCTCTGCAGATGTGCTCTCGCTCACAGGTAGTACGGCTTCTTCAGAGGTACCCGTGACATCCGGTGCAGCGGATCCAGGTCCAGATCCCAAAGCCAGGCCGATATCTGCCAAAGGCACTGGATCGGACAGAAGAGGCTCAGCAAGCATTACAGGCAGTGGTTTACTACTGCAATGTTGCCGTGCAATTGCACGGCTATGAAGTATTCGAACAGATGTTCGAATACTTCATATGTGGGCAGGTTACATGAGCGACCGATATATTTGCGAATGGACTGTGCATTCGCAAATATAATATTCGCTCATGAAAAGGGATCGCGGTACAGTCCTCGCTGAAGTGCGATCTCTGAGTTGGAATAATAAGTTAGGGGGGTGCAGGGGGGCTTGCCCTCCTGCATACATGGGAAGTTAGGTGTAGGGATTAGGGAGTTGCGGTAAGGGTGGCATTGTTGTTAATGCTGTAAAATGTCTACATTTTCGGCATTAACGACGGTTTTTCGACATTAGGGCCGTTCGTTTAGGTGCAGTTTCGATAAAACGCTTCACTGTTTCGTACTTTTTTTTTTTTTTTTTTTTTTTTTTTAATTTCGAGATATTGATAGTAAACCACAGGCCGTAAAGATCTGGCCTTTTTTTGCAGTTCAGAGGCGAGATCCGATGAGCCCTCCATACGCAAAGCAAGTTGTTTTAGAAGTTGGTTCTCCAAGTACAAATTGAGCACATGCAAATGACTGTGCAACATTTTCAGAATGAATGCCTGGCACATAGGGCAGGCCTTATAATCCTACGACTGTCTGAGACGCAACAAACATTTATCATGGGTGCCTTTATGAGGGATCTGATGGCCGTACTGACATTTACCTTTGCTGGATGAAATGAAAAAGCAGTAATACAAGAGGAAGAACTGAAAAGGTCCCCAATGGGGTAGTTTCGGTTGTCAGTGAAAGCAGAAACACCTGGCGTATGACTGGCGGCTTAGAAAGTTGTGAGGGTTGGTGCGTGCCGATGTCAATTTTATGGCCCATGTACTCTCACCTAGACGTGACGTCTCGCACATCTAGGAAGGACTGAAAACTGTTGGAAACTGGCCGTACGTACGCAAGACTAGAAGGCTAAACCCATATGCAGAATACTGCAACATAGGAATAGGAGGACATCTTCAGGGATGAGGTGAAACTGGTTTTTAGGTGGGAAGGGAATGACCTGACGTCTGGGTTTTTCCTCCCAAGACAGAAAATATCCCTTTTCCACTACTGCCAGAACCCAATTGTCTACAATGAACACATCCATCCGAATACAACGCTCCATTTGGTATGTACCTCTCAAGACATCTGCAACAACAGAAATACCTCACTAAAAGAAGCACAGCAGATGCCCTATGCTGACTGCCTTAAAAAACTCCAGCTATACTCTGTCGCACATCATCTACTTAGAGGCGATCTCTGCTTAACATACAAGGCCATGTCAAACCCAGAGCTATTGACATGCTACACTTAAAGAAAATCACAATCCCTCAGGGACCTACACCTTGTCATCACAATAAACAAAACATGCTGGAGGGATAGGTTCCTGACCCAGAGATTCCCCAGACTCTGTAATAGACTGCCCATACATGTGAAGCAGAGCACCTCCTTGGTCCTCTTCAAAAGAAACCTTGACGATTGGATGGGAGAAAGGAAATTCACCCCGGGGATCACGTCAGTCACCCTGCTAGACAGGGGTCCAGGGAAGTATATAGTGCGGGAAGAAACAGCCAGGGAATTGTTATGGCTAGGCTTGTATAGGCCCCTAGGGCCGATAGACTAGTACCAACCTATGAACCTACAAGGTGACTTCTTTCCAGAAGGGCAGACAGAGTGGCGGGATGAGAGATGGAGATCTACGCAGTGACACATTAATAATATTATTTCTGTCCTGAAAGGGCTGTCTGTGGGTGGGCTGAGAAGGGGTTGTCCTGGGAGAAGATTGCCTCCTTGTCCCTTTCTTATGCCTGGAAACTGAAGGAGTGGTAGAGGGGCTTTCTCCTGACATAGGCAGTTTTTGCAGAGAATTCCTGTAGTATTTTGGTATTGGGGAGACAAGTGTTTAATATCCTGGAGTTCCTTGCTCCTCTCCTGAAGATTCTTAAATAGTTCTACAGACCGTTTCACAAACAGAAGGTTATGGCCCAGTGGCGCACCCCGAATTTTGGATTTAAAGTCTTCAGGCAGTGGCTGGAGCCTAAGCCACAAGTATTTGCAAAGCACAGCTGCAGCAGGTCTAGCAGAGGTCTCTACTGCATCATAACTGTTTCTAATCAAGTGCCTAGCAACTTGAGATGCCAGTGACAGTTTAGATGCTATATATGTATTATTTGGAAAAATCGGGCATGGAGGACAGTAAGGTTGTAGCTTGGGATACCAAATCCAGGGAATACTTTACCATATGGGTTTGGTAATTAACAGCCCTAAAAGCTAAGGTGGAAGAAGTGTATATCGTCTTCCCCAGCCTGTCCATAACCTTGCTATTCTTGTCCGAAGCTAAGAGCGACTAGGAAGAAATAAGTCTAGACTGCTAGTCTAGGGGTACAGCTATCACTGCAGGGTCTGCCAAGGGGGCAGTCAGTAGAAATTTGTCGTCAGGGACCTTGTAGAAATCCATTGGGTCTCTTGGGAACAGGTAGTTGAGAGTCAGGGTTTTTAGAGTGATGCAAATGCATCTCAGTAAGCAGGAATCACTGGTGATATGGGCTGATGGAGAAGGTGATTCAACCTGCAGTAGCTCAAAATACTTTTTTTGAGTGAGTTTCTGTCATCTGGGTAAAATCTCATTTAAAATACTCCCTCATTTTAGTTATAGTCTCTCCAAATGTAATGCCCTCTGGAGGGACTCTCCCCTCTATGGAATCCTCATCAGGAGAGTAGTATTCTTAAGGGGGAGGCTATTTGGGCTGAATATGTGCCAAACTCAAATGAAGAGGATCAGGTTTCTTCTTTCAGAGTAAGGGAAAGAAGGACAGAAGTAGCGGAGGTAGGTCTTGGACTAAAGTACAGGTATAGTAGGAGCGGAGGGCTTGAAGGCCATTAAAGGGCTGCATCAAGGACGGACAAGGACTGCCAGTCTGGTTGTGCTTCTGAGGAAGCACACAAATGTTTGGTCTTTTGTCTCTAAGGGAATTGCTTTAGAAGAAGCTGTGGCTCTAGCTTCAGGGGTGTGCCTAAGGTGGAAGGATCGGAGTCCAGGGTCAAAGACGGTCGCCCAGTGGGTCTGGCTCCCCCTCAACTTCGGTATTAACAGATGTCAGAATATCCTCCATGGATGTGCCAGCCGGTACTTCGGAAGTGGCTCTTCGAAGGTAGACTCCAAAGTCTATGGCTCTACTGGACATCCCTCAACCGCTGTATTGGTGGTTGGCAGGCCGTCAGACAACAGAGAAGCAGAAGTGGTAGGTCTTGAAACTTTGACGTTTTTTCTTGGCGGTTCAACCAGGGCATCCGACTCCAGATCCATTCTTATTGCTAGTTTTTTTTTTTTTTTATCTCGGACTCTTTAAATACAAATTGAGAGCGGCCAGACAGCTTCTAAGCGTTTTAGGGACAAAAGACTGGCAGATGGCGCAGGAGGCATGATAGTGTTCCTGGCCTAAACAAAATACGCAACAGTTATGAGTGTCTTTATGCAGGATCAGCTAAGAACTGACTAAGAAACCAAGCTCAAGCAAAAAATTAGGAGTAATTCCCCAATTAGGTAATTAGCTTTAGATGTCTTGAAGGAGAGGAGCAAAGTGTTTCATCCAACTTTCGACTGCGTCAGAAAAGTTCTGATGTCTGTGCAGAGACATCACATTTAAGGCTCCTGGTTTAGGGCTCTACATGTGACATCTCACACACTAGCAGCAACCAGGCTTAAGCTTTTGTATAGGAGCCAACACTTGGGTCGCCCGAGGCAGAAGATCCCACAGTCAAAATACTGCAACATAGGAGGACATCAATTACTAGAAAAAGGACAGTCTCAGAGCTGTGGCACATGCAAAACACCCAAGTTCACAGACGGAGATAGAAGCCAAGCTGCAAATACGCAGCTTTCTCAGTAAAATTACTAATGTAAGGAAGCATACAGACTAAGTACTTGTGAAGGGTGTTGAGGTTAAGAGATGCTTTTCTTGATAATAGGGATCATAATGACCTTTTTAAAATCAGAAGGGAAAATCCCTACCCTCAGTCAGGAAACCAAAATGCAGTAAATAACTGGGTGAAGGGTATAAAGACTGGCCAAAACTAACTTTGACAAGGATGCAGAATGAAAGTCATATGACAAAAACTGCAGTTCACAGACAACAGCTCGTCATAATCAGAAATACTAATCTTCCAAGTAAATAAAAACTATCCCGTGGGGTCAAAAGGAAGGAAGTACAGATGGGTAAACTAACCATAAATGTAGATGTTAAGAGTGCATTCACTGTTGCAGTCATCACATTTGGGTTATCTGCCTGCAGATAGCCCTCAGCCGGCCTGAATACCAGTCTTGGGATTTCTGCGTCGGGTGCTGTCACTTCTATGACATCAGGTTGTCAGGGGTATAAAACATGCAGCAGACGCCATTACATCAGTTTTTCTTGCCCCAGTTGTCAAGAGCCCCAAAAATAGGAAGCAATTATACAGTGTGGAACACCCCCAGCAAAAAGCAAATACACCTTGTATAAGATGAGCCAAACCAAAAGGGATAGGTAAAAGCAAAAGACAATCAGGGGGCTGGAGGGAGAGTAACCAGGACTGCAACAGTGAATACACTCTAACATCTACATTTATGGTAAGTGTACAAAACTGTACTACGTTCTTTGTGTTTCACTGTTGCAGTCAAGACATTTGGGTCAATTCCCAAAGCTAAGGAAGGGAGGAGGTAGTTTAAGAAGCATTAGGGCTGGCAATCAGGCCCTGTAAGACTGCTGTGGCAAACCCAGTTCTGGATTTAGAAAAGATAGGCAAATGGTAATGCTTCATGAAAGTGTGTACAGAGCTCCAGGTTGCAGCTTCCAGGATTGTCCCTGGTAGAGACTCCTCTGAGAAATGCAGTACAGGGAGATGTAGCTCTAGTGGAATGCATTCTTATCCTCTGTGGGGCAGGTTTTCCATGGTGCTTGCAGCAGAAATGGATGCAGTGTGTTACCTATTTAGAAATGGTTTCCTGTGAAATGGCCTTGCCCTCTGCCCCTGCAGTAAAGCTGACTAGCAGCTGGTCAGAATTTCTGAGAGGCCTAGCCCTGTCCAAATAGGATCTAAGCTGTCTGTGCATGTCCAGGGAATTTCCCCTTTATTATGAGGATTAGGAAAAAAAAGTAGGTAAATGAACGGACTGGTTTAAAGCCACACTGGACACTACTTTGGGCATAAAAGATGGGTTTAGTCCTGAGGGAAACCCTGTCCGCATGGAAGATAATGAAGGGTTCTCACTGCCATAAGGGCCTGCGGTTCAGACACTCTTCTTGCTGAAGTGATGGCTAGGAGTAAAGCTGTTTTCCATGAGGGGAATTTTAACTCTGCTGTAGCAGCCGGTTCAAAGGGTGGAAGTGTTAGTTTTTCCAATACAAAGTTAAGGTCCCAGGCTGGAGTGGGAGCTCTCCTGGGGGGGGGGTCTTAAATTTTTGTCTCCTCTAAGGAACTGTTTTACCAGAGGATGCGAGAAGAGGGGTGGCTCAGTATTATGAGCCGAGATGGCAGAGGCATGAATCTTAATTGAAGAGAAGGATAGGCCCTTGTGGAGCATTTCTGTTAAGTAATCTAGTAAATGAGGTAAACTGGGCACAGTTGTGCCCATCCCTTGAGACTGGCTCCAGGAACAGTATCTTTTCCACTTTTCTGAATAGGATTTTCTAGTACTAGGCCTCCTTGCCTCAAAAATGACATCCAGCACCTGCTTACTGAGAGTTGTGGTGGTGAGATCAGGGGAGTAGAGAGACTGCAAGGTTCAGGGTATGCAGCTGAAGGTGCAGAATCTGGCCCCCCTACTGGGACAGCAGAGAAGGGGTCTGAGCCAGGTGCCATGGTTGTAGCACTGTCAGACTGCACAAGAGAGGGTACCAGTGCTAGTGTGGCCAGTCTGGTACAATCAGGATCGTCTTGGCTTGTCCTGTTTGATCTTTAGTAGAACCTGTGAGAGAAGAGGCAGAGGGGGAAAAGCATAGACTGAGAGGCTTTCCCAGAAAAAGGACAGGGCATCCACTTTCCAAGCTTAGCTGTGGGGAGTTCTGGTGCAGTATTTGTTCAATTGATAGTTCTGAGGGGAAGCAAACAGGTCCACCTCTGCTGTCCCTCATCTGTTCCTCAAAAGCTTGAATATTTTGGATTCCAGTTTCCATTCATGTGGGTTCATGATATTTCTGCTTAAGTCGTCTGCCAGTGAATTTAGTTTGCCTGGCAGTAAGTGAGCTTGTATGTGCACTTGGTTGCTCAAGGCTGTGTTCCACAAAGCCATGGCTAGTCTGCAGAGAGGGTAGGAATGGGGTCCCCTGCTTGTTTATGTACTACATAACTGTGGTGTTATCTGCCTTTACCAAAAGTTGTCCTGGTAGAATAAGGCCTTTGAAGGCTATCAGAATTATGCACAGCTAACATTTCTTTTTGATTGATATGCAGGTGCATCTGCTTATAGGTTCATTGGTTGGTACTAGGCTTTTGGCCCTATACAAGCCTAGCCATAACAATTCCCTGGCTATTTCTTTCCACACTATTTACTTCTCTGGACCCCTATCTATCAGGACTGACGTGATCCCCGGGGTGAATTTCCTTTCTCCCATCCAATCGTTAAGGTTCCTTCTGAAGAGGGCGAAGGAGGCGCTCTGCTTGACATGTATGGGCAGTCTATTCCAGAGTCTGGGGAGTCTCTGGGTCAGGAACCTATCCCTCCAGCATGTTTTGTTTATTGTGATGACAAGATTTAGATCCTTGGAGCGTGTGGCTCTGAGGGATTGGGATTTCTTTTAAGTGTAGCATCTCCAACAGCTCTAGGTTTGACATGGCCTTGTATGTTAAGCGGAGAATGCCTCGGAGTAGACTATATGCGACATAGTACAGCTGGAGGTTTTTAAGGCGGTCAGCATAGGGCATCTGCTTTAGGCCTGTGATTCTTTTAGTGAGGTATTTCTGCATCCTTTCCAGTTGATGCAGATGTCTTGAGAGGTAAACACCAAACGGGGCATTGTATTCTATAATGGGTCTAATGGGGGATGAGTTACAGGGGGTCAATGACCTCCTTTTTTCTGGATGAAAAGCTCTTCGTGATGAGGTGTGCCACATAGGATTTTCTGACTGTTGTGGTGATGTGGTTAGTGAAGGTGAGACCAATGTCCATCTGTGTCCCCAAGTCTCTTATCACACTTTCGGTGTTTAGTGTACTGCCACCTATGTGGTAATTCACGGGTACATGTTTCTTCCCAAAGGGGATAACTATACATTTCTTGGCACTGAGCTTGAGCTCATGGCTTTGGCACCAAGCATCTGTTTCTGTAAGGCCCTTTTGTAGAGTATCCACATCATTTGGGGATTCAATAATGGCCCCCAGTTTGCGGTCATCTGCGAACTTTGTTAGCCAGAGTCCCTTAGTGTTGGCCTGTACTTCAGAGAAGTAGATGCCAAACAAGAGAGGTCTCAAGACTGAACCCTGAGGTACTCCACATGTCTGGAGCTGGATTTGGAGTCAGCTACTTTTACAGTGTGAGTTCTGTCAGTAAGCCAGTTGGCAGCCCGAGTGACGTAGGGATTAATGCCCAGCTTAGTAAGTTTATCTACGAGTCCAGAGTGGGGGATGGTGTCAAAGTTCTTGGCGAGGTCCAGATAGGCTGTGTGGACCATCTTACCCTCGTCCATGGCTCTCGAGACTGATTCGAAGAAGTCAATCAGGTTCAGGAGACGAGATCGGCCCTTCACAAACCCAAACTGGGTGGGGTCCAGTGTTTTAAGGTTGCCAATGTCTTTGTAAGTTCCCTGATAATACGTTCCATGGCCTTACAGATCAGGCTCGTCAGACTGATGGGGCAGTAGTTCCCAGGATCCAAGGTGGATTCCCCCCTTGTGCAGTAGGATAACTGTAGCTGTGCGCCACTCAGTGGGCACGAAGCCTGAGGTGAGGGTATGATTAAACATGACACTTAGGTGAGGTGCCAGTTCATTTTGTAGTTCATGTAGTACACAGCCCAGGATGTCATTTGGTCCCATGGATGCTGTATTCTTGGCTTTCTAGAGTGCGTTTTTTACCTGTGTGACAGTTATTACCAGAATTTGGCAATCTTCTGGTATTGAGATGGGCCATTTAGGGGGTGAATTTGGCAGTGAATCTATCTGCCAGGATATTGGCAATATCCTTGGGATCAGTATATTTAATGCCATTCTGTTGTAGCTCAGAGCAGATCTGAGCATTGCCATTTAGATTCTTGACAGTTATAGAATGCCTTGTGGTTGTCTTTGGAATCTTTGGCAATTTTATTTTCGTAACTAGCTTTGGAGGATTTTATGAGAGATCTCAGCTGCTTACTGAGGCTGGTAAGGGAGTTTTTTGCATCCTGGGATTTTCCTCTTTTCTGCATTAGTTTCTTCCTTTTGTTGTAAAGTTAGTTTATGGCAGGGAACCACCAGATTGGAGGAGAGCATCTTGGTTCTATTTGGGATGGCACGATTCATGCATGAGTGGATGCGGTCTTACAGTGCCTTAGTGTAGGTCTCAGCAGTCATGAAGTTTGTAACTTCTGACTTGAGTAGCATGAAGCTGGCTTTGGAGAAGTTTTTTATGGAGGTTTCCTTACTGGGGGTGGGGGTGGGATGTGGATGTCAAGGGTGGTTAGCTTATGGTCTGACCTGACCGAGGGGATGACCACAGGTATGGAGCATCGATTTCCCATGTTGGTAATGACCAGGTCTAGGATAATGGTGTCTCTGGTGAGACTATGGATTAGTTCATACAGGGCATTGGAATTTATGAATTCCAAGAACCGCTGGGAAAAGGTGTTGGTACACGAGTTTTCCCAGTTAATGGCAGGGTAGTTGAAATCACCCAGTATAAGGGTGTGTGGATGTATATTAATATTTTCCAGTATGTTTAGAAAGGTGTAGTGAGAATCTTGGGGCATGGTGGGGGATGTGTAGCAAGCTACAATTTGGATTGCAGTCTTACCTAGTGTTAGTTGCACCTGGAGAATTTCAAATGCATTGTGTTGGGCAACTAACCTGGTGGTGTGAATATCCTTGGTGAATATGGACACTCCTCCACCTTTAGTGTTTTGATCCTGGTTTGGTGGCCGAAAAGTGTGGTAAGAGTTGTAGCCTGGTATTGCAGGGGTGCTCTCTGGAGCCTTGAACCAGGTCTAGGTTACTGCACAGATATCCATTTCTCCATTTTTAGGAGTGCCTCGAGAGAGTGCATTTTGAGGTTTAGATTTCTAGCATTGAGTAGCATTACCTTCAGATTTTGCATGCTTGTACCTGTTACGGTGGTGGTTTTGTCCTTTAAACTTTGCCTAAAAAAGGCACTATGGGGTGGCAAGAGCCTTAGCCAGTAACCTGAATCCCAGGGGCGACAGGACAAAGCATAGTGGTGTGTAGATCATGTCGTCCCAGGCAGAGATACTGGATCCCCTTTGAATGGATTTGCCCTGAATGCACTGCCCTGCCATGTGAGCCCACCATGCCGGTCTGATGCGTCTGTTAGGGTTTGGGCAGCAGGGGTAGAGTGAAAGCAAGTCCCATGTTGTGGCTGCAGGCCTCTGGCCACCAACGGAACTCTGTCCTTAGACAAGGAATGATAGGAATCAGTTTCCAGGTCCTGAGAATGTTGACACCATAGACTTTTTAGGGACCACTGAAGTTTCCTTATACGCAGTCTTGCATATGGAATTAACAGAATGAAAGAGGCCATGAACCTCAGAGCTTGCAGTATTTTTTTTGCAGATAGCTGGGCTTTGGTGGCCAGAAAATTGAAGTAGTTTGTCAAATTTGTTTCACTGGATTGAGGAATGCCATCTGGGAAGTTGTGTTCAAGCTTGCTCCCAGGAATACAATCTGTTGGCAAGGTACCAGGTGTGATTTTCTTTCGATGATGGTGTACCCCAGTGGAGTTAGAAGTTTTTTTTACAAATGCCAGGTGCTGTAATAGCAAGTCCTGACTTTCCGCCTGAATCAGGCAATCATCTAAGTATGGGTAAATATGAATACTTTTCTGCCTGCAAAATGCAATGGCTGGAGCTAGGCACTTTGGGAATACCCTGGGCACAGTAGATAAGCCAAAGGGAGTGCAGAGAACTGATGGTGCATAGAGCCTGCTCTGAAGCATAGGTATTTCCTGCAAGATTCCCTTACGGGGATGTGCAGATAAGCTTCTTTTAAGTCTAGGGTTGCCAGCCAGGAATCCTTGACTAGCATAGGAAGCAGCTTTTGGAGAGTTAGCATTTTGAATTTTGGAACCACCAGAAAGGTGTTGAGAATAGACAGATCCAGGATAGGATGCCAGGAGTTTTCTTTTCTGGGAACCAGAAACAGTTTTGAATAAAAGTCGTCCCCTTTGTTCTGCTGGGACAGGTTGAACAGCCCTGATGCTGAGGAGAGAAAGTACTTGCTTTTGGGCCTCCGCTCACTGGTTTGGGGGGAGGTCTGGCCATCCACTTAGGGTTGGGAGTGAGTGGAAGTGGAATCTGTATCCTAGGGAAATAATGTTTAAAACCCATTTGTCCTGCGTAATATATTCCCAGTTTTTTGCATGCAGGGCGAGTTTTCCTCCTAAAGGTGCAAGTACTTGAGCAAGGCTTGGAAGAATTAAGGATAAGTCATTGTGCATTTTTTCCGTAGGGAGGTGGCTTACTACTCCCCGTTTTGGATGTGGGAGCACCCCACTGCTTAGATATGTGCATAAGCAGAGGCTGAAGTGTAGATTATGAATGGTCAAAGCATGTTTCCAAGGAGATTGAGTATGTGAAAACCTGTATGTATCGAGATGAACTTTGTACTACGAATTTGAGTAAACTGTGAATAGTGGAAAAGTACTGAAAAACAAGAGCATGTTTGAAAGCAGGAAATGTGCCTTATATGGAAGTATATCCTATTTTCTTTCTTTGCCTAAAGATGTAGTAATGTGAACTGCTTTAAGCCTATGGGTAAACCACTGATTGGTTAATTGTCTTTTGTACTATTTTAATTGGTCTAGTTTATATTTTTGTACGGTCAGCAATATCACCAGCATATAAGCTTATGCATTCCTTTATTCGGGGAGTCTCCCTGGTAGTTTCCATGAGGCTCCCACACGTGTGTAATAAATACCACTGAAAGAGAGGAAAAAGTGTCTTTTCATTTAAGGTAAAATATTAAATACAACAGAAGTCTTGGTGGTCTTCTGACCCTGGGTTTGAACTGAAGGCCTAGAAGGGATTGGAAAGGACCACTGCTTTGAAGGCCAATGCCTAAAGAATCTAGGTGGCTGTACTTGTAAGAAATCTTTAACAGTTTGCATAGATTTTGCGATCTGGCAAGTTTTGTTCCTTAAGCCAAGCATGCCTTCTAAGAACAGACCCAGTGACAGCAGCCCTACAAGATGCTTCTAAAGCATCAAAACCAGACTGCAAAGTAGGTTTACCAACTTGGTTAGCAGAATGCCTCAACTCTTGTAAATCTTTGTGTTCTGCAGAGTCAGGAATCAACATCACTTTCTGTTTAATTAGATCCATAATATTCTGCTGATATTTTAACATAAGAAACTGGCAATTTAAGGCCCTAATGGCCAGAGTTGCAGGTGTATAACCTTCTTACCCCATCTGTCTAAAGCCCTAGAATCCCTGTCAGAAGGGGTAGGGACTCTTGACAGTAGTAGCCTTAATGCCTTTAGGTCCTTGGGAAATGGTCGCTGGGTCTGCAGAAGGATTCTTGAAAAGGAATTTGAGAGAATCAGGTACTCTATAGTACCTGTCAAGTTTCCTGGGAGCTGGGGGCAAAGTAAGGCTGGATTCCAAGAAAACCATCTACAATCTCCAGAACAGGAGGGATAGCTAGAGGCCTGTGCTGAGGCAGGTTTAAAAATTCCCCGAGTCTCTTTTTGGACAGAGCAATCCTGGCATTCCCGGCAGAAATGCTCCCTAAGGGTATACAGGGTTTCACCAAAAGAAAAATCTTCTGGAGGAGAAGCATAGGGAATGGAATCTTCTGCACCAAAATCCTGACAGGTAGATAAGGGTATGTCCTGGTAGTCAGAAGGAATAGAGATATCAGATTCCTGATCAGAAAGAAAATCAGTTCTAGGTCTGAGAGGGAAGGCTGGCTTTCCCTAATTAAGGTAATAAGGTCTTCAGACATTCTAATCATTTGCTTTTGAGGCATGTGGGCCTGAGAATGAGCTTTAGTTGTCGGTTTCCCAGGCGTAGTGCGAACTTTAGGACTGAGAAATTCAGTATACTTGGCTTGAAATGATGTCTGTTTAACATGAAAATCAGTAAGCCTGAATACACCATCAGAAGCCGGTGCCTGCACAGTGGCTCCAGACCCATCCAAGGTAGAGACATCTGCAGGTTCCAAAGTCGAAGCATCTCGCGGCATACTGGACTCCGAATGGGTCTCGGTAGAGGCCTGGGAACCTGTAGAAGTGGGTATCAGGGGCTGCAAAAGCACCACACTGAGCAGACTGGCGATTAGCTTAACGGTAGCGTAGTCGGCCGATGCGTTTTCTGTCTTTATCCTTACGTTTTTTTCAGAATATCGGTAGTCAGATGGCTCATCGAAGCCATTTCGGAGTATGGAGATGGAGAGCAAAAGAATTTAGTTACAAAAATTGCCAGACAATGAATAGTTCGGGTGTTGAGCAAGGCACAAAATCAACAGCAAGGGACGTTGTAGTCTGGGCCTAAACAGGTGACGCAGTAAGAATGAAAATCTCTATGAGGTATTTGCTTTCCACAGGCAAGACAATTATTCATTTTTTCTGACATCAGATAGAGCAAGAAAAAATGTTCTCCAATGGAGTACCTATCTTTTAGAAGACTTCAGGTCTGAAACTCAAATGAAAATTTCAGGAGTCGGCCGACCGGCACTTGGGAACTGCTTCTGCTTCGGGCACCGCACGGCAAGAAAGACTGATGTAATGGCATCAGCTGCATGTTTTATACCCCTGACGTCATGGAAGAAATGACAGCAACCGATGCAGAAATCCCAAGACTCTGGTATTCAGGCCGGCTGAAGGCTACCTGCAGGTAGATAACCCAAATGTGATTACTGCAACAGTGAAACACGAAGAACATCTAATCTGACAGCACCTACCTCACCATGGAGAAGAGCATCTGAATGTTGTTGGGCTGAATAAGCTCTGTGTGTGGTATGGCAGCCAGGGCTGAACAGCTCATCACCCACAAGAAAGAAAATATCTGGTCAGTCAGCTACAGCACAGATCTCTCTGGACAGGTAAGATGCCTTCTTACAAGTGACCTCAACTTGGCACAAAGCTCATACAGATCAAGTCTGTTGCTCCAGTGACCTGCACTCCACCAATGACTCTTTCCTGTGTCTTCAAAAAGTACAGTTTTGTACCTACCATAAATGTAGATGTTCGAGGATCCACATTGCTGCAGTCATAACCTGTGGGTAGTCCGCTGTCCTCGGTCGGCCCGAATACCAAAGTGTTAGGCTGGCGTCGGTCATAGTCGCTCACATCTGACATCAGTACGCAGTGGTACTAAAGCGCATGACCGACGCCATATCCTCAGTCTTTCTTGCCCCAGATGTCAGAAGGCCTAAAAAAGAAAGGCCATAGCCAAACATAGAAAATACCCAACCACCAATTACAGAAAAAATAATTACCCCAAAAGCAACACAGCAACCCTAAACTACAGAGGGGAAAGAGGGAGGGTAAATTGGACTGCAGCAATGTGGATCCTCGAACATCTACATTTATGGTAGGTACAAACTGTACTATGTTCTTAGTCTCACATTGCTGCAGTCATAACCTGTGGGTAGAATCCCAAAGCAAAGGTAAGGGAGGTTGGCCAAATCAAAAAGCACTAGGAGCTGCTAACATGCCCTGTAAAACTGCAGTGGCAAACCCAGCCCTAGATTTGGAATAAAGAGGGAGATGGTAATGTTTAGTAAAAGTGTGCACTGAACTCCAAGTAGCTGCCTCCAAAATATCCTTAGTAGCTACCCCTCTTAAAAAAAGCAGTAGAAGTGGCAGTAGCCCTAGTGGAATGAGGTCTAATCCCAGCCGGAACCTCCTTTCCATGATGAGAATAACAAAAAGCAATACAATGGCTAATCCACTTAGAAATAGTTTGCTTTGAAACAGGTTTTCCTTGTGAACCCAAGGCAAAAGAAATGAACAACTGTTGAGACTGCCTGAACCCTTTAGTTCTGCTCAAATAATATCGTAACTGCCTGTGAATATCCAAAGAGTGCAAAATTTTTTCCCCTTTATTTTGGGGATCAGCATAAAAAGTAGGCAAATGAATAGATTGGTTCAAGGCCACATCAGAAACAACTTTAGGCATAAAAGTAGGGTTAGTACGCAAGGATACCCTATCCTTATGAAATATTAGGAAGGGTTCAACTGCCATTAGAGCCTGTAATTCAGATACCCTCCTAGCAGACGTAATGGCCAACAAAAAAGCAGTCTTCCAAGACAAAAACTTCAACTCAGATGTAGCTGCAGGTTCAAAAGGAGGTAAAGTCAGCTTTTCCAACACAAAATTGAGATCCCAGGAAGGAGTAGGAGCTCTACGTGGGGGTCTTATGTTCTTTGCCCTCTAAGAAATTGCTTAAACAAAGGGTGAGAAAATAATGGTGGGTCACAGTCATAGTGAGCAGAAATGGCTGCAGCATGAACTTTCACGGAGGAGAAAGACAAACCCTTGTCTAATAATTCTGTAAGGTACTGTAGTGTAACACTCAAATTAGGCCGTGAAACATCAAAGCTCTTTGCTGTGCTCCAAAGAAAAAATCTCCTCCATTTATCAGCATAAACTTTTCTTGTACTAGGCCGCCGGGCTTCCAAAATGACATTTAAAACTTGCTGAGGAAGCTGCGACCCCCCAGGGTCGCAAACAGAATATGCCAGGCTGTCAGATGCAGGGACTGTATCCTGACATTGAGGAAATGATTGCTTGCCCGAGATAAAAAGGTGTGGAATTGTTGGCAAAGGCCAAGGAGGCTCCCGAACTAAACTCCTCAGCAAAGGGTACCAGTGCTGACGTGGCCAATCTGGAGCTATAAGGATCATGCAAGGCTTGTCCTGTTTGACCTTCAAGAGCACCTTGGGAAGGAGAGGCAGAGGAGGAAAGGCATAGACGTGAAGGTTGTTCCAACTGAAAGACAGAGCATCCACTTTCCAAGCTTCTGGGTGAAACATCTTTGTGCAAAATTTTGGCAGTTGGAAATTTTGTGGGGACGCGAACAGATCTATGTCTGGAGTTCCCCAAGCCACTGTCAACTGTTGAAATACATGAGGATCCAATTTCTACTCGTGGGGATCCACCATTTGCCTGCTCAAAACATCTGCTAAGGAGTTCTGTGCTCCTGGCAGAAACCTTGCTTGAAGAGTGAGGTGCAAACTCAGAGCAGTCTCCCACAAAATCATAGCTTGTCTGCAAAGAGGGTACGAATGGGTTCCCCCCTGCTTGTTGATGTACCACATGACTGTTGTGTTGTCTGTCTGAATCAACACCTGTCCCGGTTGAAGTAGATCCTTGAAAGCCATCAGAGCAAATTGGACTGCTAACATCTCCATGTTGATATGCAAATGCTGTAGTCTGGGAGGCCACGTGTCTTGAACCCATCTCCCATTGAAATGTGCTCCCCAAGCCATGTCCGGGGCATCTGTCG
This sequence comes from Protopterus annectens, assembly GCF_019279795.1. Lineage (NCBI taxonomy): Eukaryota > Metazoa > Chordata > Ceratodontiformes > Protopteridae > Protopterus > Protopterus annectens. The sequence continues at coordinate 838,953,687 of NC_056737.1, forward strand.
TTAAGATCTGACTCGCCTCTGGTCGGGTCACAGAGAGTCCCTTGTTTAGGTGACATTCCTGAGCCCACCACAAAAATTCCCTTTGGATGCAAGGTATTATCTGAATGACAGTGTCCAAATCATGGCAGTGTTGAGTCCATACACTTTTGAGATACCATTGTAGCTTCCTCATATGTAGTTTGGCATTGGGAAGTACCAGAATACAAGATGTCATGAACCCCAAGGCTTGAAGGACTGTCCTTGCAGTCAGCCTGGACAGTAGGGATAATTGCTGAAAGTAAAGGGGAAGATTTCTTTGTTTGTCTGGGGTCAGAAAAGCCATCTGAGAGGCTGTATTCAGTCTCACACCCAGAAAGCACATGTCCTGAGAGGGTACTAGACTGGACTTTGTTTCGTTCACAGAATACCCTAGGCACCTTAACACTGCCATTACATACTGTAGATGCTGAAGTAACGTGACTTTGTCTTGAGCAAGAATCAGGCAATCGTCCAGATAAGGATAAATTTGTATTCCTCTTAGTCTTAAGAAGGCTATCACAGGAGCCAGGACCTTTGTGAACACCCTGGGCGCAGTAGATAAGACAAAGGGCAATGCAGAGAACTGATAATGAAAAGTACCAGCCCGAAAACGCAGGAACCTCCTGCAGCTGGGCCTGATAGGAATGTGAAGATAAGCCTCTTTGAGATCCAGAGTTACCATCCAGTGATCTTTGCCTAGCAGAGGCAGAAGTTGCTGTAAAGTTAACATCTTGAATTTTGGGATGTCTAGGTATGTGTTGAGAATAGACAGATCCAGGATTGGCCTCCAAGTGTTCCCCTTCTTTGGCACAAGGAACAGGCGAGAATAAAATCCTAGGCCTACTTCTGACGGAGGTACCACCTGAATAGCCCCCATTTTTAAAAGTAAAGAAATCTGTTTGTGAGCCTCCAGCTTTTGCTAAGGAGGTATGTCCGGCATGCCTTTGAAAGGAGGCAAGGTGTGAAAATAAAACTTGTAGCCTCGATCTAGAATGTCCAACACCCATTTGTCCTGGGTGACCCAAAAGCCAATTTTGCTTGAAAAGTGCCAACTTTCCTCCTAGAGGAGCTGCCAGACAGGAGGAATCTGGCAGCTGGAGATACAGGTCATTGGGTCTGTTTACGAAAAGGCTGACCCCTGCCCTCACCAGAAGATTGTGCAGGAGAACTCCACGTCCTAGGTCTGAAAGAACCCTGAGCATGAGCTCTGCCCCTACCACGTCTAGATCTGCCCTTAGACTGGTAATCGGAAGAAGGATAAGCCCATCCTTTTGCAGGCCAATTTCTGCTAAACTTAGGAGGCTGCACTTGTAAAAATTCCTTAACTGTCTGCATGGACTTAGCTTTGTCTTCCATTTTCTTCAAAACTGACTCCACAGGAGAACCAAAAAGAACTTCAGATTGGAGGGGAGCATCCAAAATTCGAGCTTTAACATGCTCTGACAAATTCTGATCCTTAAGCCAGGCGTGCCTACGAATAACTGAACCAGTGGCAGCCACCCTGGAAGAAGCCTGAAGAGCATCAAAGCCACACTGCAAGGAATGCTTACCTACCTGATCACAGGCATGAACTAAATCCTGCAATTCCTTACACTCTATACCCTCAGCTAAAGCATCTACCTTAGATTTCAACTGACTTAACAGAAAATTCTGGTACTTCAGCATATGAAACTGGCAATTCAAAGCCCTCATAACTAGTGTGGCAGAGGTATACAATTTTTTACCCCACCTATCCAAAGCTCTAGAATCTTTATCCAGAGGAACTGGATTCTTTACTACAGAAGCCCTGACACCCTTAGGTCCCTGGCTAATAGTTTCTGGGTTAGCTCTAGGACTCTTATATAAATATTTATGAGCCTCTGGAACTCTGTAATACCTGTCTGGCTTGACAGGGGCCGGAGGTAAAGAATCAGGATTAAGGGAAGCCTCAGAAAAAACATCCTGAACAACATCCAAAACAGGGGGAATGGCCAAGGGCCTATGCTGTGGTAAAAACAAAAATTCCCTAAGCCTCTTACGAGAATCGGAGAAATCCTGACCTTCCCACTTAAAATGCTCCCTCATGGAATGCAGGGTTTCAGAAAAAGAAAAATCCTCTGGAGGAGAAGCAGAAGGACAGGAGTCCTCTGCATCCGAATCAGAATAGGGAGGAAAATCCTGAATGTCCTCAGCTGAAGACTCAGAGTAATCTGAGGAATGCTCCAAACCCTCCACCTCTGTCTCCACCCTAGGCCTCTTATCTGGAGGGGGCATAGAACCTCTGATTAAAGTAATCAAATCCTCTGCCATTTTCAGCATATGTTTTTTAGGAACAGAGCCTGCAGAACTAGGGCTGACGCCTGTGCCAGAAAGACCAGGCCTAGCTTTAGAAGGTGCTTTAGTGACAGAAGTAGAAGGCCTAACAACCTTATGTAAAGAAGGAACTACAGAAACTTGAGAGGCCCCCTCGGCCTGACCTAACTCCTGAGAGGCCAATTCTTGTAATATTAAAGGCTCCCCCTGAGACTCAGCTGAAACCTCGGCTGGATCCACAGATTCCACCGTAGTTTCCAAAGAAGCGGCGTCCACAACGGACGACTCATCCTGCTTAGACTTTAACGATTTATCTTTTCGCTTCTTAGCGGTAGCGGGCGTCGGAGGATCCGACGGCATGTTGTAGTTACACCGCTTACCAAAAACAAGTCTAGCACAATCTAACCTGCGTTTAATGGTGCGCTTATTAAATCTAGCGCAAAAGCGACACCCGACTACGTCGTGCTCAGGCCCCAAGCAAGGAATACAGAGAGAGTGGTAGTCCCTATGAGGTATCTGTTTCCCACAAGAAATACAATTATTAACTTTTTCTGACATCCGGATTTAACTGAGGCAAGAAAAGACAAAAATATTCCCCAACGGGGTACTTAGCCCAACTTGGTCTTCGGTCTGAAACTCAGAATACGAAAATTTCAGGACGCCGAACGGCACTTGCAAACGCTGCTTCTGCTTCGGACCATGCGGCAAGAAAGACTGAGGATATGGCGTCGGTCATGCGCTTTAGTACCACTGCGTACTGACGTCAGATCTGAGTGACTATGACCGACGCCAGCCTAACACTTTGGTATTCGGGCCGACCGAGGACAGCGGACTACCCACAGGTTATGACTGCAATGTGAGACGAACATCTCACAAGGCTCATGTCTCCTAATGAAGATAGGATGAATACAGCTTGGGGGCCATCTTAAATGCCAAGGACAGTAACCAGTTGTCATCAACCAAGGCACCCAGAAAATCCCCATCCTCAGAGGAAATGGAATGCACAAGTGAAGTAGGGTAAGCTCCAGAGTAAAGCAGATAAAAGTGGCAGACAATGTTGACGGAGCCAGTCTAAAGACTTACTGCCCAAAAGAAAGAGTCCAAGGCATGTCTGATTTTACATGTTTCAGTATTAGCAACGAGAAAACCCAAAGCCTTCCACAGTGCAACTAAACTCTTCATTGTTGCTGCTGAATCTGTGGCTGTCAAAGTCATAATGCACAACAATGGTGATGGTGATCCAAGACTGAGCTAATAAGGACACCACCAAAGTTTTGTAGACAATGTCCTCACCCAACTGGGTAAGCAATGGATGAGGAGTTAGTGTACTCCTGCAACACAATCAAAAGCTTTGTTTTTCCTAGAGACAACCTATGTCAAAAAGCCTGAAGCCAGACAAAACAAAACCCTTTCTTCATCCTATCTTATCTAGAACAGTATCACCAAAACCTCAGGCCACCAAATGGGGTCTGAAGTGGTTGTCAAGCCAGAGCGACATCATGCCAAGTGTCATGATTACTAATTTATCAATCTGGAATGGTAAGAGAGAACCCTAAACGGAGTTATGATGGTTCCAAGTTTCTTCTTGCTGCTGGAAAATCTACATCCAGAATATCACAGGGAAGAGGGAGTTATGACATTACACAAGGAAAGAGGCGAGACTCTTACTTCACTTAAGGAATGTGCCCACTCTACACCACCTCTGAAAGCCACTAAACCACCTGTACAAAACATGCAGGCACTTAGAAGGTAGACATTGTCAGGCACGTGAAACATAAGTGGCATAACCCAAGAACGACCAGTTTCTCATTCTAAAGAGTAGCCACAACAGTAGTAATTGGTTACATTACAAAATATACCAGGATCAAGAATAAGGCAACAGATAAAACAGTAAAACTAGAGAGACATAAGTCCACCGAAAACTGGAATGAATACCAGCCATAGAAAAAAGGGGGGGGGCCTTCCCATCTGAGACCTAGCAAAATAAGATATGGAAAAAACAAACCACTACAAATAGCCAATATGAAAACAAGAGAGACTTGCTCTTTTGGGTCCTAGTATAAGATAAAGCACAGGAGGTCAACACAAATGGGTTCCAAAATGCCACTTAAGGTGTCATAGTATAACCACAGACAAGAAAATTCCAGCAAAAAGGGTGCTCTACAACCAAACAAAAATGAGTGCTATAAAAAGTTATTGTCAGCTTCCAGACATGTCTAAAGACCTCCCAACAAATTGCAAATCAATGGCAACCAATCTTACCGGAAGGCCTGACAAAATCTTTCCAAAACAGACAGTGGTATAAATTCAGATACCTTAAACAAATATCCAAAAAGAGGCAACTCGACTGTTAAGCACTCAAGAACTAAATGCTGAGAGAGTTAAAATTGCACATTACAACACAATAAACGTGCAGTACTTCATACTGCAGGCTGTGAACTACAAAGTTACTTTACATAAAAGCTACAGGAAAAGTTGAATAAAATGATAAATGTATATCAAAACAAAAATAGTCAGCAAAATGCTTCTGTAAATTACATCGTCCTCCCAGACAAAAGCCACATGGAAGACTAAACACAGCAGTGATAAAGGCAGTGCCAATTAGAACAATTTGCAAGCAAGATCAGCACTGCACATATAATGCTAATGGGCTGCTGTGCTGGTACTTCAATCTACCCATCTGATAACCAATTAGGCCTGCCGGAAACACATTGCCTTTTCAGAAGCAACCCGGTTGCAATGTCTGGTCAAGTGACTTGCTCTAGGTCACACAGTTGGCAAGACAGAGATGGGGGAGACCCTGTACCACAGGAAAGTACAGTTGTGAAAAATCTTATCATAACAGATGTCCTCCTCTAGTCTGTTGCAGTATTCATTATAATAGAGAACCCCTGTCAAGGGCAGCCCAATGTCAAGACAGTATATCAAAGCTTTGTGGTTGTAAAGGGTATGCCGTACATCACATGTATGCTCCCTGCACATGGCGTAGGGCATAAAGTTGATGTCCAGACATACTATCCTCAGAACTGAAAAAGCCCCAGTAGGAACGACAGTGCTAAGATAAAAGCAGGTGGTAAGCACATCCGGAAGGGAAAAGGACTTTGGGGAGGGGGGGGCAAATACTGCAATAGTGAATAGGACATCTAGTGTTATTCCAAGACATTACACAACTGTACTACGTTCTTCCCCTATCACTGCTGCAGTATTCCTTACAACAGAGAGAGTGCAAAAGCTGAGGAAGAAGACTGGGAGAGGGAAAGTCCAGCAGAGCCCTCTAGGAAACCACGTAAAATGGCCTTGGCAAAGCCAGCTCTGAATCTAGAGATCACATACAACTAACTGCTTGGTAAAGGCAAAAGTTTAGCTAGCTGCCTTATGAATAAAATAAGTATCCAAACCATTGAAAAAAAGCACCAGAAGAAGCCACAACCCTAGTAGATTGAGACTTAACAGAAGGAAGGCTCTTCACATGGAGAACAGCAGAAATAAATGGCTTGAGATATCAAAGAGGAAATGGTTTCCTTGGAAAAGAATTCTTATTTCGGCTTTTCCAGGTTTGGGGTCACCACAGCAGATCACCTGTCCGCTCATGATTGGCAGTGGAGTTTTACGGTGTCAAGTTGTCAGCCTGGCACCCAACCTTCCACAGAAGGCACTCAGGCCTAGGGCCAATTTAGTGTGTTCAATCCACCTACAGCATTGTCTTTAGGATGTGGGAGGAAACAGGAGCACCCGGAGGAAACCAATGCGACCACAGGGAGGACATAGGTTCATAGGCTGATACTAGGCTATCTGCCCTAGGGCATTTATAAGCCTAGCCAGAGTGTGTTTGGCTTTCACCACCCTTTTAGATTAGTTGACTGCCTCTGTATAGTAGGTCACAGAAGATAGCCCTTTTAAGGTTAGTTTACTGTGCCTCTGTCTAGTAGGGACACAGAAGAGATCCCAGGGGTAAACCTACGATCTCCCATCCACTCGTCAAGATTTCTCTCGAAGAGGGTCATTGAGAGGCACTGCCTAAACATGGATTGGGATTTTGTTCCAGAGTGAGGGGAGCCTCTGGGATATGAATCTGTCCCTCCAGCATGTCCTATTTATTTCTGTGCTGAGGTTTAAGTCCCTGGAGCTTGTAGCTCTAAGGGATTTGGATTTCCTGAGGTGGAGCATGTCCATTAATTCTGGGTTGGACATGGCTTTATACGTCAGGCACAGATCGCCTCTGAGTAGGTGGTAAGCAACCGAGCAGAGCTGGAGTTTCTTTAGCCTAACTGTGTAGGGCATCTGAGTCTCTTGATCCTCTTGGTGAGGTACTTTTGGGGTCTTTTCAGTTGCTGCAGGTGTCGGGTAAGGTACATTCCAAATGGGGCATTGTACTCAATTATGGGCCTGATGAGTAGAGGGGCACAATGACCTCTCTTGATCTAGATGTGAACCCTTTCATGATGAGGTGGGCTATATAGAAGGTCTTTCTAACCACTTTGGCAACGTGATTGTCAAAGGAGAGACTGCTATCTACCTGGGTCCCCAAATCCCTAATTACTTCTTCCGTACTTAATGGATTACCACCTATGTGGTAATTTGAGGGCACTGGTTTTCCCAAAGGGGATGACTATGCACTTTTTGGCATTTAGCTTTAGGCCATGGCTCTGGCACCAGTTATCAGTCTCTGTGAGACCCTTTTGGAGGATGCTTGCGTCAGTCGGCGAGTCGATTATTGCACCCAGTTTACAGTCATCTGCGAACTTAGTCAGCCATAGTCCTTACGTGTTAGCCTGTACCTCAGAGAAATATATACCGAACAAGAGAGGTCCCAGGACTAAGCCTTGTGGGACGCCACTTGTAACTGGTTTACAGTCTGACATGGCACCTGCAATTCTGACCATGTGGGTTCTATCCCTGAGCCAGTTTGCAACCGATCTTGTGACATAGGGTTAATATTTAAGCTGGTGAGCTTATTTATGATGCCCGAATGGGGTATTGTGTCGAAGGCTTTTGCGAGGTCCAGGTAGGCTGTGTGGACTACCTTCCCTTCATCTATGGCCTTGGTGACTGTTTCAAAGAAGTTGACCAGGTTCAAGAGGCAAGATCTGCCCTTGAAGCCAAATTGGGTAGGATCAAGTGTTTGGAGGTTCCCAATGTCTTTGTTAATGAGTTCCATGATGACACGCTCCATAGCTTTGCAGACCAGGCTTATAGGGCGACAGTTTCCGGGATCCGCTGTGGCACCACCTTTGTGGAGTGGGACCACTGTTGCTGTACGCCATTCCTTGGGTACATATCCTGAAGTAAGGCTGAGACTGAACAGTGACTATGTAAGGGTTCAGTTCTTTTTGGAGCTCGTGTAAGTTGCAGCCCGGAACACTGTCCGGTCCCACTGATGCTGTGTTTTTTGCTTGAGGACAGCTCTCACTTGTGCATCTGTGATGTCAGGAAGGCTACATGCTGTTGGGATAGGCATTTGCTCTTTTGGGGGGAAGGGGGGAGAAGTTTGCACTGAACCTGTCTGCCAGGATGTTGGCGATGTCTGTGGGTTCAGTGTATTTTTTGTCATTTTGCACTAACTCAGAGCATATCTGGGAGTTGCCACCCAGGTTCCTGACATAACTAAAGAAGGCCTTGTGATTATCTTTAGCGTCTTGTGAAATTTTTCTTTCAAAGCTGGCGTTAGATGATTTTATGAGGGCTCGTAGTTTCTTGCAAGTACTGATCAGAGATGCCTTCCCTTTTTGGGATTTTGATCCATCATGTAGTAACTTCCTCCTTATGTTGTATAGCTTATTTATGGCTGGGGTCCACCAGACAGGTCTCCTGCCTTTGGAGGAGTGAGCCTTGGTTTTATTTGGGATAGCACGATCCATGCATTCCTGTAGGTGTCCACAGAATGCGTTTGTAAAGGATTCTGCAGTTTGGGCCCATTTCCCACTGGCCCGGGGGCTTTGAAGGATTCCACCTCAGTTTTCTAAAGTATGAAGTTTGCTTTTGAGAAGTTCTTCACCATGGTTTCCTTGGCTAGGGGTGGGGACGGGATATGGATGTCCAGTGAGATTAATTTATGGTCACATCTTACCAATGAGGGGTATACCTCTGGTATGGAACACAGAGTCCCCATGTTGGTGATGATCAGGTTCAATATGTTTTCCCCTCTTGTGGGAGTGGTGACCAGTTGTTCCATAGCATTTGAGTTTATAAATTCTAGGAACCGTTGGGCGAGAGTGTTGGGGCTCGAGTAGTGTTCCCAGTCTATGTTTAGGTTGATGAAGTCACCCAATATAATGGTGTTTGGAGAGAGCTTCATATTCTCCAGTGATCTCAGGAAAGCGGAGTGGGGCTCCTGAGTTTGGGAGGGTGGTCTATAGCAGGCTACAAACTGGAAGGCAGTTTTGCCCACTGTTAGTTGCACAAGGATGGTCTCCGATGCTTCATGCAGTGCCAATAACCTGGAGGTGTGGGTATCTTTGATGAATAAGGATACTCCCCCTCCTTTTGTGGTTCGGTCCGAGTTTTGGGGCCGAAAAGCATGGTATGAGGTATAACCTGGTAGTGCTGGGGTGCTCTCGGGAGCCTTGAACCAGGTTTCTGTTACTGCACAGATATCGATATTCTCCACACTGAGGAGAGCCTCGAGTGCGTGCATATTGAGGTTTAGACTTCTGGAGTCGAGCAGCATTACCCTTAGTTTCTTTTTCCTTGTGCTGTCTATGGAGGTGGGTTTGTCTTTTGAGCCTTGCCTAAAAAAGGCACTATGGGGGTGGCAAGAGCCTTAGCCAGTATTCAAAAGCTCAGGGGTGACAGGTGCAAGCCATCCCTAGCGAAGCAACGTGGCTTATCGAGCATGTCATCCCAGGCTGACAGACACTGGATCCCCTTTGAATGACACCAATACTTTAGCCAATTGTTAAAATTGATCATTTTGTCTTTATACTGTGGCATCATTCTTGGTGAGGGTAAGATGCTAATCAAGGTCAGGGTCATACTGGCCTGGGCAACATGATCAGAGAGCTCCTCTGTCTCTTTTCATGTAGTCCAGGGAGGTACGTCTCTGGTCATTCACACCAGCATGGACAATGACGGAGTCATACTTGTACTTTCTTTGGAGTGACCTGAGTGCTTGTGTTATGTGGTGGATCCTGGCACCCGACAGGCAGCTTACAGTGACCTTCTCCTTGTTCAGCCTGGTGAGTGGGACGTCAGTGTCTCTGACAATAGAGTCACCTATTACAAGTATTAGGTGCGTTGTTTAGCCTTAAGGGCTGTGACTGTGTGGCACACTGACTTTGTGAACTATGTGATACGTGGGTATTGTTGTGGGGTAGTGGTTGCTTGGATGTCTGCTTTGTAGGTCTCTGCTGCTTGGGCAGATTTTCATTTAGAGCTTCCGAGTATGTTTGTGTGTGTTTGGTTTGCTGTTGCGATAGGTCTATGTGAGACTGGATTTGTAGTGTGTGTGGTTACCTTCTCCTCCTGACTGACTGCGCCAGTACTGGGTTGAGAGAGCTCAGCCTCCAGTTTGGCTATATAGCTGCATCTCACACATATACTTGAGCTTGTTGGGAGGAGGAGAGGGTGGTCTGTGTACATAAGGCAGTTGTAAACATTGCCTCAAGATTCTCAGATTCACCAGCTGGACTGGAGAGTAAACTTGAAACTGACTTTTGGACATGTCAGAATAGTAATAAGGAACTACTTTTTGACTGATCAAAAAGGACCAATACGGAGCCAAGTACTTAAAGGGAGTATAAGAGGGTGTAGTGCTTTAGTTTATTAGTGCTTAAAAGATTACTTATACGAGCAAGTGCAGGGCTTTAGAATGAAAATAGAGTGCTTACTTTGAGATTTAGAACAGTTCTAAGGAAAAAGTGAAGAGCAGACTTTGTGGAGCTGGGAATAGTTTAAACCCGTTTAAACGGTGCTGCGCTATGCGCAAATGCGGGTTTTAAAGCAGGGAAACAGAAATAGGAATTGACCCAAAACGGCCAATAAGCTACTAGTTTCAGGGCTGAGACCACTCCTCCTGGGATAGATAGGCTGCTCAAAGCTCCCCACTCTCACTGATGAACAGAGAAGCTTCCTCCTATCAAAGTAAGGATATGGGCAACACAGGAAAATATACCACAGTCCGGAATTCAGCAAAACCTGAAATCTGGACTAATCTAGTTCAGCAAAGGCGGGAAAAGAGAATATTTTTTTTTGTTTGTTTTTTTCAAGAAACAGCAGAAAAACACACAGAAAACACTGTAAATGCTATAAACAGGCTAGCACACTTTAGTGTGTAGCCTACAACAGTTGCACAATACAAAAATGACTTACATTGATATAAAACAAGTGCAAAAAATGTAAAAAGCAGAAGGCAAATGCAATTTAAACTTTTTAAAGCACAGATCAGTTAGAAATTCGCTTTTTAGGTGGGAAAAGGCAGTCAGAGCAAAAAAAAAAAACAGAGAAAAGAATACTTAAATCTGGAAAAGTCTCTCTTAGGTCTCTCTGCTGCCTGTATTACTCTGCAGGACACCACGAGGAGCTGTGCAGAGTTGTATACAACAAACTTTTAAATCACAGATTTGCTAAAAACACTGGTGTTTTAGGCGGAATTAGATAAGACAGTAAGAAAAGCAGAAAAGTGATACTTAAATTACTCCAAAGTCCCTCTTTTGTGTCTCTGCTGCTGTAGACTCTGAACATCTGGAAGGCATTTGCTGGCACTTGCAGACTCCGCACAGTAGGCACCCCAGCAGAGGATTGAATCAGCGAACCTCTTGATGTGAGCCAACGCTAACCGCTGCACCACCACACACCCGCCCGGTTTGCTTGGAAAAGAATAGTTATGTAAAAACTTACTATAACCATTTATGTCCTTCTCTTCCATGTTACAGTATACAATGTGTGGGATTTCCTGCCCACAAGTGACTCGTACGTCGGCTTCTATGCAAAAGCTTCAGCCTGGCTGCTGTGGTGTGCGTGGGGTGTCACATGTACAGCCATAAACCAAGGGACCTTAAAATGTGACATCTGCACGCACAATCCTCAGAACTTGAAGGCCTGCAGGCAGAGAATAAGGCCCAGCAGGATGTGTGACAGTTTTTTTATAGGCGTGTAACTTGGAGACCTACTGAAATGTAGGTAAGTACAGGAAGGTACAAGACTGGGGGGACTGGTGGGTGGGAAGGAATACTGCAACATGGAAGAGGACATCTATAGTTATGGTAAGATTTTACCCAACTATTCTATGTCCTTCTATTCCTATGCTGCAGAATTGTAGGTGTGGGAGTGTACCACAGCTCAAGAGGAAGAGAGGGTGGTGGTAGATGCAGAGGGTTATACAAAATCCTGCAGGACTGCTCTGGCAAATCCTGTTCTACCTCTGGAAACTTGATCCAATTTGCAATGCTTGGAGGTGTGGACAATGGCCCAGGTGGCTGCTTCCAAAATGGATGCTGTGTCTAGGCCTTTCATGAAGGCCCCTAAGGTGGCCACCGCTCTAGTGGAATGGGCCTTGATTCCCATTGGGGGCTCCTTTCCATGGTGAGAGTAGCAGAAGTAAATAGCTTTCCAGATCCAACATGCAATGGTTTGCTTGGAGACTGCCATGCCCAGGGCTCTGGGGTGGAAGGAGACAAAGAGTTGGTTAGTCTTTGATGGCCTTCGTCTTGCCCAGGTACAATCTAAGTTGTCTGTGCACATCCAGGGAGTGCAGTATCCTCTCCCCTTCGTTAGTGGGTGAGGGGAAAAAGTGGGCAGATGAATGGACTGGTTGAGAGAGAGATCATTGACCACTTTAGGCATAAAGGAAGGGTTGGTTCGCAAGGACACCGTCTTTGTGGAAGACGGAGTACGGGGGAGAGGCCATCAAAGCCTGCAGTTCTGACACTTCTGGCTAAAGCAATGGCCACCAGAAGGACAGTCCTTCCTGTACACATCTGTAAGGAGGAAGGGTCGGCAGGTTCAGAGGGATGTTGGGTTAATTTCTCTAAACTGCAGTTAAGGTCCCAAGGCAGAAGGATAGGTTTTGTAGGTGGTCTCATGTGTAAGACCCCTTTAAGGAAGAGAGCTTTACGTTGAGCCTAGCCAGCAAGGGAGGTTCCAGGGGCAGGCAGGCTGATCTGGCCGAGAGATTAACTTATACAGAAGAATGAGAGATGTAATTTATCAATTGACACAAGTAGTTTAGAAGCAGGGGAATCTCGGTGGAGTTGGGGTCCTTTCCCATTTGTAGACACCATTTTGCAAATCTTTCCCATTTAGCCAGGAAAGATTTTCTGGTGGTAGGTTTCCTTGTCTCCCTTAGGAGTGAAAGCACATCGTCTGAGTAGTGGTGTCTGAAAGGAAATGTTTATCACCCACAGTCGGACAACATCTGTACCTGTGGGCGTAGGAGAGTTCCTTTGTCTTGTGACAGTAGGTCCACCTTGTAGGGTAACTTGAACTGACTGCCCTTGGCTAGTTTGTGAAGTAGGGGGAACCAGTGCTGCCTTGGCCAGTAGGGAGACAGTAAAGCTTTTTGGTTTGTCCTTCTGGATTTTCAGGAGGACTTTCTGAAGTGGGAATGGGGGGAAGGCATAAAGGAACTTCCCCTCCCAAGAGATGCTGAATGCGTCCACTCTTCATGCTAGAGGGGAGTGGGTTTTTGAGCAGAAGCTCTGCAGTTGCTTGTTCTGGGGGGAAAACAGGTCTATTTGTGGAGCAGCTCACTTGTGGACTATATCTAAGACGACCTGCCTGTTTAGCATCTATTCGTGTTTAGACAAGGAGGCTCTGGTTCAAGAGGTCTGCTTGGTGGTTGTCCTGCGAGGGGATGTAGACTGCCTGCATGACTAAGTTGAGCAGGGAGGCTAAGTCCCATTTCAGCAGGGATAGACTGTACAGCTGACAGGCCTTTGTTCCTCCCTGCTTGTTGAGGTACCACATCACTGTGGTGTTGTCGGTGACAATCTGGAGTACCCCTGGAACCAGAAAGGGGGTGAAGGTCTGTAGAGCTAAGAAAACTGCTGTAATTTCCCTATGTTTGGTCTGAAGAGAGGTAGGCCACTTCTCCTGAATCTTGTAAAAGGCCAGAGTTGCTCCCCAACCTTATTCTGAGACATCTGTATGTATAACTTGGGTTGGGGGGCTGTAGTGGGAGCCCTGGGCTCAATTTCACTTGCTGACTAGTTGATTTCCGTTTTCAGACAGGGAAGGAGGGGGATGGCCTGCTCTAGAGGATGTAGGTGCTGGGACCAGGTGTTCAGGAACCACTGCAGCTTGCGCATGTGCATTCTTACCAGAGGTAGTATGGGGATGGTTGCTGGCATCAAACCCAGGAGGCAAAGAAAATGCCTTGCCGTCCCCTTTCGAGATTGTAGAGCATCCTGGAAGTGGGAAGTTAAAGAAAGAACCTTGCCCTGAGGTAGAAAGGCCTTCCTTGCGTCTGTTCTGATTCTGCAGCCGAGGAAAATCTTGTCCTGGCTTGGGTTCAGAGAGGATTTGGGGAGGATGATGGTGAATCCTACGTTCTTCAGAAGGAACATGGTGAAATGTAGATATTTTAGTAGAGCATCCCTGGACTCTGCCAGAATCAAGATGTCATCCAGATAAGGGTAAATTTGTATCCCTTGAGTTATGCAGAAGGCAATGGCTGGGGCCAGGCACTTTGTAAAAAACCTAGGGGCCGTGGATAAAGCAAAGGGTAAGGCAGTAAATTGGAAATGAGAGGAAGGGCCAGAGAAACACAGGAATTGTCTGTGGGAACTCCTGATTGGTATGTGCAGGTAGGCTTCCTTTAGGTCTAGGGTGACCATGAAGGCCTTGGCTGGAATGAGAGGTAGTAAAGGAGGGAGAGAGCATTTTGAGGGACGGTACCTGAATATGTAGATTTAGAAAGGACAGATCAAAGATACATCTCCAGGGGCCATCCTTTTGGGGGACCAGGAAGAGATGGGAGTAAAACCCTTTTCCTTCTTGTCCTGGAGGAATGGGCTCTATGGTGCCTAGTTGCAGAACATCTGCCAGAACGTGTGACATGACATGGGCCTGTTTTTGGGGAGGGAAGGGATGCCTCTTCTGGGTGTCTTCTCTCTCCAGGAAAGGAAGTACCCTTTCTGGATATTATTTAAGACCCACTGGTCTGAAGTAATGGATTGCAAAAAGGGGAGACCGTGGGAAAGGCAGGCTGAGAGGGGTAAGTGGGCAAGGCAGTCACGCATTACTGGGGCCTCCTCTGTTCTGTAAGGGCCATTAGGGTTGCTGTGATGGAACACAGGATCTGGAGTTAGCAAGTCTTCTGGCCCCTCTCCTGGACCTGGAAGAGGAGGGATGTGGAGTGTATTACAAATGTGACTTTAGCAGGGCAATTCCTGTAATACATTGGTATGGGCGACACCAGCAGGTGCTTAATGTCCTGGAGCTCTCTGCTTTTTTCTTACAGATTTTTAAAAAGGTCAGCGGATTGTTTTCTGAACAGCACATTGTGGTCCAGAGGGGCATCCAGGATTTTAGCCTTGAAGTCCTCTGGGAGGTTCTGGAGTCTCAGCCGTAAGTACCTCCTGGGGGTTGAAGCAGATGCTGCAGACCTGGCAGATGCTTCTGCAGCATAGTAGCTGCATCTTACAGAGTGCCTGGCTACCTGTATTGGCAAGGAAAGTTTGGAGGAGATGTCAGTCTTGTTGGAACTGTCAGGCAAGGAAGCTAGCATGGAGGAGGCATGAGAGATCAAGTCTAATGCATACTTGGTCATGTGGGTATGATAATTTATGGCTCTGAAAGCCAAAGTAGAAGTGTACACCTTAGTTCTGTCTAGACAGAATCGGAGCTGTCTGTGCACATCCAGCGAATGAAGAATCCTTTCCCCCTTGTTCTGGACATTAGGAAAAAAGGTGGGCAAATGAATGGATTGGTTGAGAGCCACATTGGACACCAGCTTGGGCATGAAGGATGGGTTAGTTCTGTGGGATACCCTGTCTGCATGAAAGATGAAGGGTTCCACAGCCATGAGTGCTTGCAGCTCAGACACTCTTCTGGCTGAAGGGATGGCCAGAAGGAATGCTGTCTTCCAGGAGAGAAATTTTAGTTCTGCAGAAGATGCTGGTTCGAAAGGGGGCAGAGTGAGCTTTTCCAATACAAAGTTAAAGTCCCAAGCTTGTGTTGGTGCCCTTCTGGTTGGCCTCAAATTGCTAGCCCCTCTTAGGAACTGTTTGATCAAAGGGTGTGAGAAAAGGGGCTGCGCTGTATGAAAATGAGCAGAAATAGAGGCATGAATTTTTATAGAGGAGAAAGAGGCCACTGTGTAGTAGGGTCAGCTAAGTAATCCAGGATGAGAGGGAGGGCTGTGCCGTATTGGCTCCCTTAGCCTGGATCCAGGTACAGAACCTTTTCCATTTATCAGCACAAGACATTCTGGTGCTAGGATGTCTGGCTTTACGGATAACATCCAGAACCTGTTTACTGGGGTTGGCAGATTGGTTCGGGGTTAGGAAATAAGCCAACCTGCCAAATTGAGTGTCTACAATTGGGGATGCAATAACACCTCCCTCCCTCTGGGTCAGGAGGTTGGTGTTGGAGGCAAAGAGGTCGACATTTGGGTTTTCCCCATTTCTGAGTTATTAGGGTGAAGGTACTTCTGTTGAGTTGCCACTCATGTGGGTCCAGAAGATTTCTGCTTAATTAGTCTTCCAGAGAGTTGAGAGAGCCTGGTAGGAATTGTGCTAACAGGTGTAGTCGCATGGTAGAGGCTGTGCCGCAAAGGGTCATGGCCAGCCTGCAAAGAGAGTAGGAGTGAGTCCCTGCTTGCTGATGTACCACATTCACAGTGGTGTTGTCTGTTTTGATCAGGAGAGCCCCTGAAGAGAGAAGGGGCTTGAAAGCTATAAAGGTGTGCTGCACAGCAATCATCTTTTTGACTGATGTGCAGAGGGATTTGCTGTGGGCTCCATTGGCCCTGTATGCACCTGCCGTTCAGGTGTGCACCCCAAGCGTAGTCTGATGCATCTGTGGTGAGAGTCTGGGAGGCGGGGGTGAGGAGAAATGCATTCCCGTGTTGTGGGAGCATGCTGTTGCCCACCAAGAAAATCTTTTCTGAGGCAAGGAATTATAGATAAAAGAGTTTCCAGATCTTGCGTGTGTTGGCACCAAAGCCTCTTTAGGTACCATTGAAGTTTCCTGATATGAGTAGTATGCAAGATGCCATGAACCCCAGAGCTTGCAGGATCTTCCTTGCAGTTAGCTGGGGCCTGGTGGCTAGTTGAGAGCAGCAGGCTGTCAGGAAAATTTATCTGGAGTAAGGTATGCCATCTAAGAAACTGTGTGCAGACTTGCTCCCAGGAAGATGATCCTTTGGGTGGGCACCTGTTTGGATTTCTTTTCACTGATTGTTTACCCTGGGGAGGTTAATAGGGTCTTTACAAAGGCCAGGTGCTTGAGCAGCTTCTCCTGGCTGTGTCTGAATAAGGAAGTCGTCTCAGTATGGGTAAATCTGAATATTTCTTTGTCTGCAAAAGGCAATGGCCAGAGCCAGACATTTTGTGAAAATGCTGGGAGTAGTAGATAAGCCAAAAGGAAGCACAGAGAAAGTACAGTTTTGTACCTACCATAAATGTAGATGTATGAGTGCTAATACAGCTGCAGTCATAACAGATGGGTTCTCCTGCCGTCAGGCGGGTCCTCGGTCAGCCGAATTCCAAAGTCTAGCTCCGGCGTAGGTTGTCAACGCTTCTCCCTGACGTCAGTGCGACAGGGGTATAAAAGAACCAGCCAACGCCATTTTCTTCAGTTTTTCTTGCCCCAGATGTCAGGTGCCCCCAGACGGAAGGCAATACATAAATTTATGTAATAATGCAGTGCAATATAATCAAAAAACAGTAGTTGCAAGCAAATACACCATAAATGAATACCCCAATCAAGTTGTATGAGGAGGTGTTAGCCAATAGGCCTGTCCCAAGAGGGAAGGAGGGAGGGAAACCTGGACTGCAGCTGTATTAGCACTCGAACATCTACATTTATGGTAGGTACAAAACTGTACTATGTTCATCGTGCATACAGCTGCAGTCATAACAGATGGGTAGAATCCCAAAGCTAAAAAAGGGGTGGTAGGCACTAGGTGGAACTAGGAGGAGCCAGAATGCCCTGCAAGACTGCAGTGGCAAAGCCTGCTCTAGTTTTGGAGTATAATGGTAGGTGGTAGTGCTTGGAGAAGGTATGCACAGAACTCAAAGTGGCTGCTTCCAAAATATCTTTGGTAGGAACTCCTCTGAAGAAAGCTGCAGAGGTAGCTGTGGCCCTTGTGGAGTGAGATCTGATGCCTGCAGGCACAGTTTTACCATGAAGAGAACAAATGCGTATGCAGTGGGCTATCCATTTTGAGATTGTCTGTTTGGAAATTGGCTTCCCTTGAGCTCCTATAGCATAGGACACAAAGTTGTTCAGATTATCTGAAAGGCTTTGTTCTGTCCAAATAACGTAGCTGTCTGTGGATATGCAAGGAATGTAGTAGTCTCTCCCCTTTGTTTTGATTAGGGTAAAAGGTGGGTAAAGTGAATAGCCTGATTCAAAGCTAACCTGGATACCACCATTGGCATAAAGGATGGATTGGTTCGTAAGGAAACTCTGTCTTGATGGAAAATGATGAAAGGCGGAACAGACATGAGGGCTTGTAGTTCCGATACCCTGCGAGCTGAGGTGATAGCCAGAAGGAAGGCTGTTTTCCAGGACAAATATTGCAAATCTGTTGAGGCAGCTGGCTCAAAAGGAGGTAAGGTCAGCTTTTCTAAAATGAAATTGAGGTCCGAAGCATGTATTGGTTGTTTCCTTGGGGGTTTTACATTCTTAGCCCCTCTGAGGAACTGTCTTAAGAGGGGATGAGAGAATAGAGGAGGATCAGTGTTTTATTCTGCAGAAATGGCTGAGGCATGGATTTTGATGGAGGAGAATGAAAGTCCACTGCTTAGCAGCTCAGCTAGATACTGTAATATTTGAGGTAAATTCAGTGTTCCAGGATTCTGGCCCTTTTTCTCATTCCAGGTACAAAATCGCTTCCATTTTGCGGAGTAAGCTTTCCTAGTAGAAGGCCTTCTGGCCTCCAAAATGACATCCTGCACCTCCTTGGAGAGTAGGGTCTGTTGTGAAGTTAAGGAATCTTCCATGTGGCCAGATTGAGTGTTTTCAGCTGACTGTGAAGAGTTTTGAAGCTGTGCTGTGTCAGAAGAGGAGGCATTAGAGGTAGGGTCCATGGTGGGGAATGCGTCAGGCTCCTCAGGAGTGGGTACCAGTGCTGTCTTAGCCAGTCTGGAGCAATGAGAATCATCTTTGGTCTGTCTGCTTTGGTTTTTAATAGAACTTTGGGCAGCAGAGGAAGAGGTGGAAAGGCATAAACTGTCATTGTTGTCTAACTGAAAGAGAAAGCGTCCACTCTCCAGGCCTGTGGATGAAAAGTCCTTGAGCAGAATTTTGTCAATTGGTGATTTTTGTGGGAGGCAAAGAGATCTATGTCTGGCCTTCCCCATGCTTGAATTATTTCTGTAAAAACTTGAGGGTACAACTTCCATTCGTGTGGGTCTGTCATATTTCTGCTTAGGTTCTCTGCCAGCGTGTTTTCCTTGCCTGGCAAGTACCGTGTTTGAAGTTCGATTTGTAATTCCAGAGCCATGTTCCAAAGTGACATGGCCAGCCTGCATAGGGGGTATGAATGAGTTCCTCCCTGTTTGTTTATGTACCACATTACTGTGATGTTGTCTGTCCTTATCAATAGTTGGCCTGGATGCAGAAGGTCTTTGAAAGCCATAATAGCATTTATTACTGCTAGCATTTCCTTTTGATTGATGTGTAGGTGCTTTACTTTTTGGGACCATTTGCCCTGAATGCACCGATCTGTCATTTGCGCCCCCCAGGCGTAGTCCGAGGCATCTGTTGTGATGACTTTATTTGCTTGAGGCTTGCAGAATGGGAGACCTGTGTCTCTTTGGCATGCCTGAGCCCACCACAGAAATTCCTTCTGAAGACATGGAATCAGTGGTATTATTGTTTCCAAACTGTGGCTGTGTTGAGACCATAGGTTTTTCAGGTACCATTGAAGTTTCCTCATATGCAGCTTTGCACATGGGATTAAGTAGGATGCAAGATGCCATGAATCCCAGAGCCTGCAGGATTTTCCCTTGCAGTCAGTCTGGCGAAATTTGCTAGTTTTCTGAAGTATTGAGTTAGTTGCCCCCGTTTTTCTGGCGTGAGGTAGGCCATCTGGGTGTTTGTGTCCAAGTTGGCACCCAGGAAAATTATTTTTTGAGAGGGTATTTGCCTTGATTTCTTTTTGTTGACTGTGTACCCCAGAGAATTCAACAACATTATTACAAAAGCCAGATGTTTCAGAAGTATGTGCTTGCTGTCCTCTTGGATCAGGCAGTCGTCCAAATATGGGTATATTTGTATCCCTTGAAGTCTGCAGTTGGCAATTACTGATGCCAGGCATTTCGTGAATACTCTGGGTGCAGTAGATAAGCCAAAGGGCAATGCAGAGAATTGATAATGGGTTGAACCTGCAAGAAATCTGAGGTATCTTCTGCAATTTTGTCTGACTGGGACATGCAGGTATGCCTCCTTGAGGTCCAATGTTACCAGCCAAGACTCCTTGCCCAGCATGGGAAGAAGCTGCTGTAATGTGAGCATCTTGAATTTTGGCACGAGTAAAAATGTGTTTAGGATGGATAGGTCCAAAATAGGTCTCCAATCTTTGCCCTTCTTTGGTACCAGGAATAGTCTGGAAAAAAACCTTGACCTTGTTCTTGAATAGGTGCCTCTTGAATAGCTTTCACGTCCATGAGATCTGAAATTTGTCTTTGTGCCTCTGCCCTTTGATTGTGTGACAGGTTTGGCATGCCTCTCTTTTGTGGAAGGGTGAGAAAATGGAATCTGTAGCCTCTGTTTATAATGTCCAGGATCCATTTGTCTTTTGTGACAATATGCCAATTTTTCGAAAATAATGCCAGTTTTCTGCCTAAGGGTGCTGCCATTTGAGCCTTGCTTGGCATGCAAAGGGGAAAGTCATTGGGTTTGCTTTCTGAATGGCTGTGAACTATCCTCACCACCTCTTTGTGTAGGAGCTTGCCATTGTCTGCCTCTAAACGATCCTTGAGCTTGCCCTCTGCCCCTCGGGCGCCTGTATCTACCTCTTTGGGGTCTGTCCGTGGCTGGAAAGGACCAATTTTTGGAAGGCCCATTTCTCCTGAAACGTGGAGGTTGTACCTGTAGAAAATCTTTTACTGTTTGCATTGATTTGGCCTTTTCCTCCATTTTCTTTAATACTTCCTCAGCTTTAACACCAAATAATACATCTTTTTGTATAGGGGCATCTAGTAATTTAGCTTTGACATGATCTGGTAAGGTTTGCTCCTTGAGCCAGGCATGTCTACGTATGACTGATCCTGTAACAGCAGCTCTACGAGGCCTCTAGAGCATCAAAACCACATTGCAAGGTATGTTTACCCACTTGTTCTGCACTATGCATCAAATCCTGCAACTCCTTCAAGTCTGGTTGTTCAGGTTGTGACATTTTGCTTTTCAACTGTGATAACAGGAACTGTTGGTACTTTAACATATGGAACTGGCAGTTTAATGCCCTCATGGTTAAGGTGGCCGAGGTGTATACCTTTTTTCCCCACCTTTCTAAAGCTCTGGAATCTCTCTCTAAAGGTAATGGATTTTTAGCAGTGCAGGCCTTAATTCCCTTGGGGCCCTGTGAGAGTGTTTCTGGGTCAGCCGCATGGCTTTTGTATAAGAATTGGTGCGAGTCAGGAACCTGGTAGTACCTGTCAGGCTTGACTGGGGCTGGAGGTAAAGAGTCTGGGTTAAGGCAGGCCTCCGAATACACATCTAGTATGTCTAAGACAGGAGGTATAGCCAGAAGCCTGTGCTGAGGGAGCAAGAGAAAATCCCCAAGCCTTTTCTTGGAGTCTGAGTACTCTTGGCCTTCACAGTGGAAGTGTTCCCACAAGATATGCAAGGTTTCTCCAAAAGAGTAATCCTCAGGGGGGAAGACAGAGGGAATGGACTCCTCTGCATCAGAATCTTCAAAAGGGGAGTAAGAATGTTCCTGTTCATCAGAGTGCTCCGAAATAATGGAGGCCTGGTCCGAGGAGGGGGATTATTCCTCCACTCGGGCCTTTTGTCCGGGGGGGGGGGGTTGAGAACCCCTGATAAGAGTAATTAAATCCTCAGCCATTTTAAGCATCTGTTTTTTAGGCATGGGGCCTGGAGAAGGGCCCTGTGTAGCTTGTCTCTTAGAATGCATGGCTGCTTTAGACTTAGTGAAAGCCTTGATGGAAAAAGAAGAGGAAGGCCTGAAGACACCTTGAGAGGAGGCAGACCTGTCTACATTCTGAGTTTCACCGCCTAGAGTGGCTTCGGTATTTGTAGTCGGGGTGTGGGCCAAGGAGCCTGCAACCTCGGGCACAGGAGACACCGCCAATGAAGTGTCGTCGGTAGGCAGGGGCTGCGTAGGTGCCTTGCTGAGAACCGGACCACCTGTAGTTGGCTTTGGCGTGGTGTCGGTAGAGGCCGCGGACCTCGTGTGTCGGTCCTTATCTTTGCGTCTTAGTCAAAACTGGAGTCGGAGTATCCGACGACATAATGTAGTTAAATTTTTTGCCAAAATAGTGCTGGGCGAACTCCGCCCGACGCTTAATGGTGCGTTTGTTGAATGTAGCACAAAAACGACAGACCGAGACATCGTGGTCTGGGCCTAAGCAAGGAATGCAGAAGTATGCGGTATTTGCTTCCCACATGAAATACAATTAACTTTGTCTGACATCGGTCTGAGGCAAGAAAAGTTTCCCCAACGGGGTACTTAGCTTTCAAGAAGACTTCGGTTGCAAAATTTTCGAAATTTCAGGAGCTGGCCGACCGGCACTTGCGAACTGCTTCTGCTTCGGGCACCGCGCGGCAAGAAAGACTGAAGAAAATGGCGTCGGCTGGTTCTTTTATACCCCTGTCGCACTGACGTCAGGGAAGAAGCAACAACAACCGACGCCGGACCCAGACTTTGGAATACGGCCGACCGAGGACCCGCCTGATGGCAGGAGAACCCATCTGTTATGACTGCAGCTGTATGCACGATGAACATCTAAGTGTTCAGATCCTGCCCTGAAGCGGAAACATTTTCTGCACGATTCCCTGATAGGAATGTGGAGGTAGGCCTCTTTTAGATCTAGGGTGGCTAGCCAAGTGTCCTTGGAGAGCATGGGAGCAGCTGCTGGAGGGTGAGCATTTTGAATTTTAGGATCACCAGGAAGGTGTTTAGAATGGCTAGATAGTGGATGGGGTGCCAGCTGCCCTCTTTTCTGGGCACCAGAAAATCTGAGTAGCAGCCCTGGCCTATCTCTTTTGCAGGAACTTGTACTACTGCCCTCAGAGAACTGGAAAAGGATTTGCTTTTGAGCCTCTGCCCACTGATTTGGTGGTAGAGCTGGGAACCCTTTTGGGGTTGGAAGAGTGTGGAAGGAAAATTTGTACCCCTGAGACACAATGTTCAGAACCCAGTGGTCTTTAGTAATAGTGGCCCAGGTGCTTGAGTGAAAGGAGAGTTTTCCTCCAAGGGGTAAGTGAAGTTGGTCAGAGGAAGGGGGTGGAGGCGATGAGTCATTATGAGTTTTTACCATAAGGGGGTGGCTTACAACTCCCTTGTTTTGAAGTGGAGGTAGTCCACTCCTTAGATCTCTGCATTCCCTGGGGCTGCTGTCGGGGGGGGGGGGGGTCTGCTTCCACAGGGCCTAGGCTGGGCGAGTTTACTGGGAGCAGGAAAGGACCAGTGTTTGGAAGGACAATAACTGCTGAACCTGGGGGCTGGACCTGCAAGAAATCCTTAACTGTTTGCATATATTTGGCTTTTTCTTCCTTTAAGACGTCTTCTGCCTTAGTGCCAAATAAGTTCTTTGTGCAAGGGGGCATCCAACAACTTAGATTTGACATGATCTGGCAGGGGCTGTTCCTTAAACCATGCATGCCTTCTAATGACCGATCCAGTGACTGCTGCCCTGCAAGAAGCTTCTAGGGTGTCAAAATCGCAGTGAAAGGTGCGTTTAGTTACTTGACTTGCAGAATGCATTAAGTCTTGTAAATCTTTAGATTCTGCCCAAGCAGGAAAGGAAGACATTGTTTAAGGAGTTCCAAGGTATGTTGCTGAAATTTAAGCATATGGAATTAACAATTTAATACCCTGATAGCAAGAGTAGCTGAGGTGTATACTTTCTTAACCTATCTGTCCAAAGCTTGGGAATCCCTGTCTGAAGGGGTGGGATTCTTAGTAGAGGTTGCTTTAATTCCTTTTGGCCCTTGAGAAATGACTTCAGGGTCAACTGTAGGATTTTTAAAAAGATATCTGTGTGAATCAGGGACTCTACAATTACCTGTCTGGTTTCCTGGGAGCAAAAGGAAGTACATCAGGAGTCGAGGAAAACATCCGCCACAACATCCAGGACTGGGGGGTAGCCAAAGTTCTGTGTTGTGGAAGATGAAGGAATTCTGAGTCATTTTTTTAGACTGAGGGTAGTAGTCCTGATGCTCCCATTGGAAATACTCCTTTAAGGTATGCAGGATTTCCCCAAAGGAAAAATCTTCAGGGGAGAGGCTGAAGGAATGGAATTCTCTCTGCATCAGAATCCTCATAAGTGGACAGGGGTTGCATGTCTTCATATTCAGATGCATCAAATTCATCTGACTCTTGTTCAGACAAAAACTACAGGGAACAGAGCTTTCCTTTTGGAGGGGGTAGCTTGGCTTCCCTTGATCAGCATAAGGTCTTCAGTCATTTTAAGCATTTGAGACTGAGGCAAGGCAGCAGGCGCCTGAGTGGGTCGTCCGTTTCCTGGGTGTGGTTCGTACCCGGGGCCTGAGAATGCAAGAAAAAAAAAACAACAGGGTACTTAGCTTTAGAAGATTTCAACTTCAATTCGGTAGATGAAAACTCAGGTAGCAGCTGACCGGCACTTGTGCAAACTCCTTCTGCTTCGGGTTCTACGGCAAGAAAGACTGATGTAATGGCGTCGGCTGCCTTACTTTATACCATTGACAGCCTGACGTCAGTCCTCAAGTGACAGCAACCGACGCAGAAATATTAAATTTCTGGTATTTGGGCCGGCCGAGGGCTATCCTGGCAGGGATAACCCAAAAGTGATGACTGCAACAATGAAACACGAAGAACATAAGGGGGAACTGCTGAAAGGGAGGGTGATTCCACTTGCACCAGTTGAAAGTACCTTTTTTGGGTGTCAGTCACTTGGGAAGTGTTCCATTTAAAGTAATCCATCTTGGTGATGGTCTCACCAAAAGTAATGTCCTCAGGGGGATAGCCCCCTCCACAGATCCCTCATCTGGAGAGTAATATTGCTGGGGAGGCAATCTGGGAAATATAAGAAATGGGCTCCTCTAATTGAAAAAGAACAGTCATGTTCTTCCCTGACCTGAGGGATTATGGATGGGAGTGAAGGAAGAGGGAGAGGCCTAGGGCTCAGAAGAGGCAGGGTGGAAGTGGCTGAGGCTGAAGGCCTGCAAGAGAGAGGAAGTGAAGGCCTGCCAATCTGATGTGACTTCTGAACAAGAGGTATATTTTTGTTCTCTGCTTCTTTCTGGCTGGAGAGGAAGTAGAGTGTGGCCTGGCATCGGGTCTGGAGATTAGCACATCCAAAGTCTGGATCCCTGCCGGAGGTACCACAGAAACTGGTTCTCCCTCGACAGGTGTCGATGTCTGAGTGAGCTCTGAGGACGTGCTGGTCGGCAGCAAAACGGCTTCCTTGAGGGACGTCGCTGCAGTCAACATATCCTCCAAGGGCGCCTCAACCTCTAGGTCAGTGGTTGGTGCGTCTGTAAGCGGAGAGGCAGGTGAAGAAGACCTAGGAAACTTGGCCTTCTTGCATTAAGGTTCAGGTGTGGCCTCCAATGCAGGATCCATCCTAAGGGCTAACCAGTTGAGACGCTGGTTCTTGAGGTAGAGATTTAACACGGCTGGACAGCTGTGCAAGGTTTTAGGCACAAACAATTGACAAATAGCACAAGGAGTGATAGTGTTCCCGGCCTAGGCAAAAAACACACCTGTCATGGGCGTCCTTGTGGGGTATCTGGCACCCGCACTGGCATTTTTCCTGACATCAGCTCAAGGCTACAGCAACCAAGCTTTACCTATAACAATCGTCAAAAATAAAGTTTGAAACCAAACAGGCTACTTATCTTTAATACGAGACGTCTGTGAAGAAGCTATCATACAATGAGAATGTCATCTGTGGCTGAAAAGTTCTGAGGATTGTGTGTGCAGATGTCACATTTAAGGCCCCTTGTTTTATGGCCCAACATGTGATGCCCCACGCACACTACAGCCGCCAAGCTGAAGCTTTTGTATGGAAGCTGATGTACGAGTCGCCTGAGGGCAGGAAATCCCACACCTAGAATACTGCAACATAGGAATAGGACATCAGCCAAATCCAAACACTTGGGATGAAAAGAAACAAAAAAATGTTCAGATTTACAAAAAGCTTTAGTCTCATCTAAATACCCATTGTCTATGCAAATCCGAGGTGTGCAAAACCTTCTCCCAAGGTGTGCAAAACCTTCTCCCTAGCAGACTGTGGAAAAGGGAAAAAAATGGGCAAATGAATAAACTGATTAAGAGACAACTCCATCATCTTGGGCATAAAAGGAGGATGACTGTGAATGGACACCCTGTCCTTATGGAAAACTAAACAACGAGCAAGAGCCATAAGGGCTTGCAGCTCAGACACCAGTCTGGCAGAAGTAAAGGCCAAAAGAACACCCTTCCAAGAACAATGCGGTAAGGAAGCAGACGTAGCAGGCTAAAAAGAAGCCAGAGGCAAGTTTTCTACAACAAAATTAAAGGTTCCAGGAATGTGGGACAGGCTTCCTGGGAGGACTAATGTGAAGGATGCCTTTAAGAAACTGTTTAGCCCCAAATCTAGAGGCTAAAGGGGGAGCCAAAGACAGACAAGTGGAGATGGCAGACAGGTGGGACTTAAAGAATATGCCAACCCAGTATTGAGCAATTTACACAAATAAGAGAACCAAATGAACATCCACAGTAAGTTGATCCAGGTTACAAGTAGACAAAACAGAAAACTTATTCCTAGTAGTGGGCTTCCTGGCCTCCTTGCAGGACCCAAAGCATGTCCTCAGAAAAAATGCATCTGTAGGGGATCAAAAGAAAAAAATGCGTTTGTAGGGGATCAAAACCTCATCACCCACAATGTCAAATGAAGAGTGGACAGGTGGGGAAGGATGAGATATCCCTTGTCTTCTGTGAGTCGATCCACCCTGTGAGGTAACTTGTAATGATTGCTCTTGGCAAGATGAAGAGGGAACCAATGATGTCTGGGCCAAAAGGGATTAATCAGCAAGATTTTGGGAGCATCTTGTTTCATCTTGAAGAGGACTTTCAGAATGAGAGGGAAGAAATACCCCCTTCCAAGAGAGAGAAGGCCATCTACCTTCCAGGCCAGACGGCATGGGACTGTCACAAAATAGAAGTTGTCTGCTCAGAGAGGGAGGCAAACAGAACTGAGTACCCCACTAGTGGACCACATCCTGAAACACATCCCTGTGAAGCATCCACTCATGGGATAGTGTTATGGACCTGCTCAGAGAATCTGACATTGTGCTCTGATCAGAGGGAATGTAAACTACCTGAAGGGTCACCTGACACTGGACAGCTGGCTTCCAAACCTGAAGGGCTAACCTGCATAGCAGTATATACATACACAGATATAGATATATAGATATATATTATATATAAGCACTAGGATTGATAGCAGCAACATAAAATATAAACAAACTGATGAACTGACAGACCATTACATACATGCATGCTTAAATCTAAAAAGCTCTCTACAAAATAGCAGTCTGGCTCGCACATGCTCAGTATTTATATACATGTGCAACCCCATGGAAAGCTTCAAGGTATACATACTGAGCTACATCATCCCTCTTCACTGAACTGCCCACAATAAAATGACATCTGAAAAAGACATGAAATTATACAGAGACAGAAATAAACAGTCATGTCCAAGTTGCAGTGCATCTGGAACATGGTATGGAAATGCGACCTGATCTAGTGATATAGCAATTAGGACTACGTTTAGCAACAAGGACAGTCATTGGTGAACAATCAGTTTCGGGAATCTTCTCAGGAATAGGGATATTTGCTGGAATGTCCTCTTGAACTGGAACACTGGATAAGTCACTCAGATCTAGAGTTTTTCACAGGCAATGTGCTGCAATACAGGTTCAGACACCGGTGCTATTTATGATTCTGCAAAAAATTTTACTCCTGATTCCATAATGTACGATCTCGGCTCTGGACATGCACTTTTCACGACTCCAATTTGATCAAAACCTTTGGACATCTGCATCCTCACCATCTCCCTTTCTTGTAATGGATTGAGGGTTTTTTGCTGGACTTGTATGACTTCTAGGACAAACACCTTTTCATAAGTTGAGCTTTCACTGCTTTGTTCTTAGCACAGGGAAAGTACAGTTGTGTACACTTACCATAAATATAGATGTTGGGAGTGTATTCGCTGTTGCAGTTATCACACTTGGGTTACCTGCCTGCAGGTAGTCCTCAGTCGGCCTGAATACCAGAGTCGTGGGATGTCTGTCGGAAGCGGTCACTTCTTCCATGACATCAGGTCGTCAGGGGCATAAAACATGCAGCAGATGCCATCACATCAGTTTTTCTTGCCCCAGATGTCAGGAGCCCCCAAAATAGGAAGCAATTACATGGTGTGGAACACCCCCAGTAAAAAGTAAATACCATTGTTATAAGATATGGCCAAACAAAAAGGATAGGTAGAAGTACAGAGAAGTCAGGGGGCTGGAGGGAGGGTAACCAGGACTGAAACAGTGAATACACTAGAAAGTACAGTTTTGTACCTACCATAAATGTAGATGTTCGAGTGCTAATACAGCTGCAGTCATAACAGATGGGTTTTCCTGCAGTCAGGCGGGTCCTCGGTCGGCCGAATTCCAAAGTCTAGGTCCGGCGTTGGATTATTTCGCTTCTTCCCTGACGTCAGTGCGACAGGGGTATAAAAGAACCAGCTGACACCATTTTCTTCAGTTTTTCTTGCCCCAGATGTCAGGTGCCCCCAGAAGTCATGTGCGCCCCCCAGGCATAGTCCGAGGAGTCTGTTGTGATGACTTGATTAGCTTGAGGCTTGCAGAATGGGAGACCTATATTTCTTTGGCATGCTTGAGCCCACCACAGAAATTCCTTTTGAAGACATGGAATCAGTGGTATAATTGTTCCCAAACTGTGGCTGTGTTGAGACCATAAGTTTTTTAGGTACCAAGTTTCCTCATATGCAGCTTTGCACAATAGATTAGCAGGATGCAAGATGCCATGAATCCCAGAGCCTGCAGGATTTTCCTTGCAGTCAGCCTGGTGAAGGTTGCCAGTTTTCTCAAGTATTGAGTTACTTGCCCTTGTTTCTCTGGCATGAGGTAGGCCATCTGGGTGTTTGTATCCAAGTTGACACCCAGGAAAATTATTGTTTGAGAGGGTATTAGTCTTGATTTCTTTTTGTTGACTGTGTATCCCAGAGAGTTCAACAACATTATTACAAACGCCAGGTGTTTCAGAAGAATGTGCTTGCTGTCCGCTTGGATCAGGCAGTCGTCCAAATATGGGTATATTTGTATCCCTTGAAGTCTGCAGAAGGCAATCACTGATGCCAGGCATTTCGTGAACACACTGGGTGCAGTAGATAAGCCAAAGGGCAATGCAGAGAATTGATAGTGGGTTGAACCTGCAAGAAATCTGAGGTATCTTCTGCAATCTTGTCTGATTGGGACATACAGGTATGCCTCCTTGAGGTCCAATGTTACCAGCCAAGACTCCTTGCCCAGCATGGGAAGAAGCTGCTGTAATGTGAGCATCTTGAATTTTGGTACGAGTAAATATGTGTTTAGGATGGATAGGTCCAAAATAGGTCTCCAATCTTTGCCCTTCCTTGGTACCAGGAATAGTCTGGAATAAAAACCTTGACCCTGTTTCTTGTGCAGGTACCTCTTGAACAGCTTTCATGTCCATGAGATCTGAAATTTGTTTTTGTGCCTCTGCCCTTTGATTGTGTGGCAGGTTTGGCATGCCTCTCATTTTTGGAAGGGTGTGAAAGTGGAATCTGTAGCCTCTGTCTATAATGTCCAGGATACATTTGTCTTTTGTGACCATATGCCAATTTTTTGAAAATAATGCCAGTTTTCAGCCTAAAGGTGCTGCCATTTGAGTCTTGCTTGGCATGCAAAGGGGAAAATCATTGGTTCTGCTTTCTGAATGGCTGTGAACTATCCTCACCACCTCTTGGTGTAGGCGCTTGCCATTGTCTGCCTCTAAATGATCCTTGAGATTGCCCTCTACCCCTCGGGTGCCTGTATCTACCTCTTTGGGGTCTGTCCATGGCTGGAAAGGACCAATTTTTTGAAGGCCAATTTCTACTGAAACGTGGAGGCTGTACCTGTAGGAAAGCTTTCACTGTTTGCATTGATTTTGCCTTTTCCTCCATTTTCTTTAATACCTCCTCAGCTTTAACACCAAACAATACATCTTTTTGAAGGGGTGCATCTAGTAATTTAGCTTTGACATGATCTGGTAAAGTTTGCTCTTTGAGTCAAGCATGTCTACGTATGACTAATCCTGTAACAGCAGCTCTACATGAGGCCTCTAAAGCATCAAAACCACATTGCAAGGTATGTTTACCCACTTGCTCTGCACTATGCAACAAATCCTGCAACTCCTTCAAGTATGGTTGTTCAGGTTGCGACATTTTGCTTTTCAACTGCGATAACAAAAACTGTTGATACTTTAACATATGGAACTGACAGTTTAATGCCCTCATGGTTAAGGTGGCCGAGGTGTATACTTTCTTCCCCCACCTTTCTAAAGCTCTGGAATCTCTCTCTGAAGGTAAAGGATTTTTGGCAGTGGAGGCCTTAATTCCCTTGGGGCCCTGTGAAATAGTTTCTGGGTTAGCCGCATGGCTTTTGTATAGGAATTGGTGTGAATCAGGAACCCGGTAATACCTGTCAGGCTTGACTGGAGCTGGGGGTAAAGAGTCTGGGTTAAGGCTGGCCTCTGAATACACATCATCTAGAATGTCTAAGACAGGAGGTATAGCCAGAGGCCTGTGCTGAGGGAGCAAGAGGAAATCTCTGAGCCTTTTCTTGGAGTCTGAGTACTCTTGGCCTTCCCAGTGGAAGTGTTCCCTCAAGGTATGCAAGGTTTCCCCAAAGGAGTAATCCTCAGGGGGGAGACAGAAGGAATGGACTCCTCCATCAGAATCCTCAAAAGGGGAGTATGAATGTTCCTGGTCCTCAGAATGTTCTGAAGTAATGGAGGCCTGGTTCGAGGAAGGATATTCTTCCTCCACTCTGGGCCTTTTGTCCGAGGGGGGTTGGGAATCCCTGATAAGAGTAATCAAATCCTCAGCCATTTTGAGCATCTGCTTTTTAGGCATGGGGCCTTGAGAGGGGCCCTGTGGAGCTCGTTTTTAGTATGCATGGCTGCTTTAGATTTAGTGAAAGCCTTAATGGAAAAAGAAGGAGGCCTGAAGACACCTTGAGAGGTGGCAGGCCTGTCTAAACTCTGAGTTTCCCCGCCAAAAGTGGCTTCGGTATCTGTAGTCGGGGTGTGGGCCAAAGAGCCTGCGACCTCAAGCACAGAAGACACCGCTAATGAAATGTCATCGGTAGTCAGAGGCTGCGTAGGCGCCTCGCTGAGAACCGGAGCACCTGTAGTCAGCTTTAGCGTGATGTCGGTAGAAGTTGCGGACCTCGTATGTCGGTCCTTATCTTTGCGTCTTTTACTCAAAACTGGAGTCTGAGCATCCGACGACATAATGTAATTAAATTTTTTGCCAAAATAGTGTTGGGCGAACTCCGCCCGATGCTTAATAGTGCGTCTTTTGAATGTAGAACAAAAACGGCAGGCCGAGACATTGTGGTCTGGGCCTAAGGAAGGAAGAGGGAATGGAAATCCTTATGCGGTATTTGCTTCCCACATGAAATGCAATTATTAATTTTGTCTGACATCGGTCTGAGGCAAGAAAAGTTTCCCCCAACGGGGTACTTCGTTTTCAAGAAGTCTTCGTTGAAAAATATTCGTAATCTCAGGAGCTGGCCGACCGGCACTTGCGAACTGCTTCTGCTTCGGGCACTGCACGGCAAGAAAGACTGAAGAAAATGGCGTCGGCTGGTTCTTTTATACCCCTGTCACACTGACGTCAGGGAAGAAGCGACGACATCCGACGCCGGACCTAAACTTTGGAATTCGGCCAACCGAGGACCCGCCTGACGGCAGGAAAACCCATCTGTTATGACTGCAGCTGTATGCACGATGAACATCATCTAAATTTATGGTAAGTGTACACAACTGTACTATGTTCTTCATGATTCCCTGTTGTAGTCATCACACTTGGGTTGATTCCCAAACCTGAGGAAGGGTGGAGGCAGTCATGAAGCATTAGGGCTGGCTAGCAGGACCTATAAGGCTGCTGTGGCAAATCCAGCTCTGGATTTAGAAAGGATAGGCAAGTGGTAATGCTTGATGGTGTGTACAGAGATCCAGGATGCCCCTGGTAGGGACTTCCCTGAGAAATACTGTAGAGGTTGATGTAGCCCTAGTGGAATGAGATCCGATCTCCTGTGGGGTAGGTTTCCCATGGTGTTTGTAGCAGAAATGGATGCAGTGTGCTATCCATTTAGAAATTGTTTGCTTTGAAATGGCCCTGCCTTCTGCCCTTGTAGCAAAGCTGACTAGCAGCTGGTCAGATTTTCTGAACGTTTTTTTCCTGACTAGATAGAACCTGAATTGCCTGTGAACATCCAGGGAGTGCAGGATCCCTTCCCCATTATTCTGAGGATTAGCGAAAAAATTTGGCAAATGAATGGATTGGTTTAAAGCCACACTAGATACCACCTTGGCCATAAATGATGGGTTAGTCCTGAGGGAAACCCTGTCCGCATGGAAGATAATGAAGGGTTCCATGGACATAAGGGCCTGCAATTCAGACAATCTTCTTGCTGAAGTGATGGCTAGAAGTAGAGCTATTTTCCAGGAGAGGAATTTTAACTCTGCTGTAGCAGCAGGTTCAAAGGGTGGAAGTGTGAAATTCTCCAATACAAAGTTATGGTCCCAGGCTGGAGTGGGAGCTCTCCTGGGGGGGGGGGGGTCTTGATTTTTTGGCTCCTCTCAGAAACTGTTTGACCAGAGGATGAGAGAAGAGGTGTGTCTCAGTATTACAATGAGCTGAGATGGCAGAAGCATGAATCTTAACTGTAGAGAAGGATAGGCCTTTGCGGAGCATTTCTGTTAAGTAATTTAGCATGTAAGGTAAGCTGGGCACAGTTGTGTCCATTCCCAGAGACTGGTTCCAAGAACAGCAGGTCTTCCACTTTTCTGAAAGGATTTTCTAGTACTAGGCCTCCTTGCATTAAGGAGGACATCCAGCACCCGTTTACTGAGGATTGCTGGTGATGAGTTCAGGGGACGAGCCAGGCTGCTAGGTTCAGGGTTTGTAGCGGAGGATGCAAAATCTGGCCCTCCTGCTGGGACAGCAGGCAAGAGGTCTGAGGCAGGTGCCAAGGTGGCACTACTGTCAGACTGCACAAAACTGGGTACCAGTGCTGGCATGGCCAGTCTGGTGCAATCAGGACTGTCCTAGGCTTTTCCTGTTTGATCTTTAGTAGAACTTTTGATAGGAGGGGCAGAGGGGGAAAGGCGTAGATTGAGAGATTTTGCCATGTAAGGGACAGGGCATCTACTTTCCATGCTTGGCTGTGGGGAGTTCTGGTGCAATATCTGCTCAATTGATCGTTCTGCGGGGAAGCAAAGAGGTCCACCTCTGGTGCCCCCCCCCCCACCTGTGGATCAGAAGCTTGAATGATTGGGTACCAGTTTCTACTCATGTGGGTCCATTAGATTTCTGCTTAAGTTGTCTGCCAGTGAATTTAGTTTGCCTGGCAGGAACTGAGCTTGCAGGTGCACTTGATTGCTCAAGGCTGTGTTCCACAGAGCAATGGCTAATTTGCAGAGTGGGTAGGAATGGGTTCCCCCCTGCTTGTTTATGTACCACAACTGTGGTGTTGTCAGTCTTTATCAATAATTGCTCTGGAAGAACAAGGCATTTGAAGGCTGTCCAAACATTGTGTACTGCTAACATTTCTTTTTGACTGACATGCAGGTGCATTTGCTTTGGGCTCCATTTACCTTGAATACATTGCCCTGCCATGTGAGCCCCCCATGCATAGTCTGAGGCGCCTGTTAGGGTTTAGGAAGCAGGGGGTTGAGTGAAAGGGAGTCCTTTGGTGTGGCAGCAGGCCTTTGCCCACCAAAGGAACTCTGTCCTTAGGCAAAGAATGACAGGAATCATTGTTTCCAGGTCCTGAGAATGTTGACACCAGAGACTTTTTAAGTACCACTGATGTTTCCTCATATGCAGTCTTGCATATGAAGTTAGTAGAATGCAAGATGCCATGAAGGCTAGGGTTGCAGTATTTTTCTTGCAGATAGCTGGGTTTGGGTGGCCAGTAGACTGAAGTAGTTTGCCAAATAAATGTGTTTTTCTGGAGTGAGGAATGTCATCTGGGAAGTTGTGCTCAAGCTTGCTCCCAGGAATATAATATTTTGGCTGGGTACCAGATGTGATTTCTTTTCGTTGATGGTATACCCCAGTGAAGTTAGAAGCGTCTCTACAAATGTCAGGTGCTGGAGTAGCAATTCCTGACTGTCCGCCTGAATCAGGTAATCGTCCAAGTACGGGTAAATTTGAATTTTTTCCTGCCTGCAATATGCAATGGCTGGAGCTAGGCATTTTGTGAATACCCTGGGTGCAGTTGATCAGCGAAAGGGAAGTGCAGAAAACTGATAGTGCATAGAGCCTGCTCTGAAACGTAGATATTTCCGGCAAGATTCCCTTACGGGGATGTGCAGATCAGCTTCTTTTAAGTCTAGGGTAGCTAGCCATGAGTCCTTGGCTAGCATAGGAAGCAGCTGTTGGAGAGTAAGCATTTTGAAACTTGGAACCACCAGGAAGGTGTTGAGAATAGACAGATCCAGGATAGGGCGCCAAGAGTTTTCTTTTCTGGGTACCAGAAACAGTCTGGAGTAAAAACCTTGTCCCTTTTGCTCTGCAGGGACAGGTTGAAAAGCCTTGATACTGAGAAGAGAAAGTACTTGCTTTTGGTCTTCTGCCCACTGGTTTGGGGGGAGGTCTGGACATCCGCTTGGGTTTGGCAGTGAGTGGAAGTAGAATCTGTACCCCTGGGATACAATGTCAAACACCCATCTTTCCTGGGTAATATACTCCCAGTTTTTTGCATGTAGGGCTAGTTTTCCTCCCAAGGGAGCAAGTACTTGGGCAAGGCTTGGAAGAGTTAAGGATAAGTCATTGTGAAATTTTACCACAGGATGATGGCTTACTACTCCGTTTTTGAGGTGGGAGCACTCCATTGTTTAGATCTCTGCACACCCAGAGAC
Organism: Protopterus annectens; assembly: GCF_019279795.1. NCBI lineage: Eukaryota > Metazoa > Chordata > Ceratodontiformes > Protopteridae > Protopterus > Protopterus annectens. The sequence continues at coordinate 838,988,482 of NC_056737.1, forward strand.
TGTAGTCTTGGTGGTCTGCTGCCCCTGGACTGAAGGTCTGGGAGGGACTGGAAAAGACCAGTTTTTTGAAGGCCAATGCCTACTGAATCTAGGTGGCTGTAACTGTAGGAAATCTTTAACAGTTTGCATAGACTTAGCTTTTTCCTCAATCTTTTTGAGGACTTCTGCTTCAGTGCCAAAAGTACAGTTGTGCACCTACCATAAATGCAGATGTTAGTGTATTCACTGTTGCAGTCATTACTGTTGGGTTATCCTGCTGGCAGGCTACCGGCAGTCGGCCTGAATTCCAAAGTCATGGTCCGGCGTCGGTTGCTGTCGCCTCTGCCCTGATGTCAGTGCGCCAGGGGTATAAAAGATGCAGCCGACGCCATTTTCTTCAGTTTTTCTTGCCCCAGATGTCAGGTGCCCCCAAAAGGGTATGCTAAAAATTATGCCAATAAACATGCATGCACTACGGTAAACATTTCCTTCATCTACAAGCAAATACACCACATAGGTTGTATAGAATAGAGAAGTACAGGTAAGACCCAGCAAAAGAAAGGGGGATGGTGGGAGGGTAACCTGGACTGCAACAGTGAATACACTAACATCTACTTTTATGGCAGGTAAACAACTGTACTATGTTCATCGTGTTTCATTGTTGCAGTCATTACTGTTGGGATTAATCCCAAAGCTGAGGATGGGTGGCTGAGGCTAAATAGGATTAGGAGAGGCTTTGAGGCCCTGCAGAACTGCAGTGGCAAAGCCTGCTCTGGATTTAGAGTAGAGAGGCAAGTGGTAGTGCTTTGTAGAAGTGTGCACTGAACTCCAAATTGCAGCCTCTAAAATGTCCTTAGATTGGTACTCCTCTGAGGAAGGCTGCTGTGCTGGTTGAATGTGGCCTAATGCCCGTAGGCACTGATTTGCCATGTTGTGAATAGCAGAAACGAATGCAATGGCCTATCCATTTTAAAATAGTCTGTTTTGAGATAGCCTTTCCTTGTGATCCTGCAACATATGCCACTAAAAGCTGCTCAGTCTTTCTGAAAGCTTTAGTTCTGTCCAAGTAGAAGCGTAGCTTTGTATGTCCAAAGAATGCAGAAGTCTCTCACCCTTGTTCTGTGAGTTTGGATAAAAGGTAGGCAAGTGAATGGTTTGGTTAAGTGCCACACTGGACACCACCTTAGGCATAAATGTCGGGTTTGTCCTCAGAGAAACCCTGTCTGGATGGAAAAGGATAAAAGGTTCCACAGCCATGAGTGCCTGTAACTCAGACTCATCTTGCAGTGGTTATTGCTAGGAGCAGAGTTGTTTTCCAGGATAATAATTTTATATCAGCTGTTGAGGCTGGCTCAAAAGGAGGCAGCGTGAGTTTTTCCAAGACATAATTGAGGTCCCATGCAGGTATTGGTGCTCTCCTTGGAGGTCTTATGTTTTTGGCCCCTCTGAGGTACTGCCTTAAAGAATGAGAAAAGATAGGTGGTTCTGTATTGTAATGGGCTGAAATGGCAGAGGCATGGATCTTAATTGATGAAAAGGATAGGCCTTTGTCCAACATCTCAGTTAAGTATTGTAAAATCTGAGGAATATTAGGTACAAACGTGTCAATTCCTTGTGCCTGGTTCCAAGCACAGAATCTCTTCCTTTTTTTGCATAAGATTTTCTGGTACTGGGCATCCTGGCCTCCAAAATAACATCCATCACAGCTTTGGAGAGAAGTGTTCTGAATGGCTACATTATCTGCCATGCTGACAGATTTAAGGTCCTGAGTTGGCTGTGCAGGATCTGATTGTTTTGTTGGGTCAGTAAGTGAGGAATTTGAGGCAATGCCCAGGCTGCACCTTGAGACAAGTTCTTTAGGATTGGGTACCAGTTCTGGCGTGGCCAGTCTGGGGGCAATAAGTATCATTTTTGGCTTCTCGTCTGACCTTTAGGAGTACCCTGGGAAGGAGAGGCAGTGGAGGAAAGGCATATACTGTTGTTTTTTTCCAGCTGAAGGATAAGGCATCTACTTTCCATGCTTGCTTGTGATAAGTCCCTGTGCAGAATCTCTTTAGTTGGCAGTTGTGAGGGGAGGCAAATAGATCTATGTCTGGGCATTCCCATTTCCTTGTTAGCATGCTGAAGACTAGTGGATCCAGTTTCCACTCGTGGGGATCCATAAGGTTTCTGCTTAGTTCGTCTGCCAGAGTATTTACCTTTCCTGGCAGGAATTGTGCCTGCAGGTGAACTTGGTAGTCAATGCTGTGTCCCACAAAGTCATGGCTTGTCTGCAGAGGGGGTAGGAATGTGCGTCTCCCTGCTTGTTTATGTACCACATGACTTTAGTATTGTCCGTCTTTATCAGTAGTTGTCCTGGATGAAGTAGATCCTTGAAAGTTGATAGGGCATTCTGAACAGCTAGCATCTCTTTTTGATTAATATGAAAATGCATCTGGCTTGCGGGCCATGTGCCCTGAATACATTTTCCTGCCTTGTGGGCCCCCAAGCATAATCTGATGCATCCGTTGTGTCTGCCTGGCTGTGGGTAAAGTGAATGGCTGTCCCTTGTTGTGGTGACAGGCCTGTGCCCACCATCGAAACTCCTGTTGCAGGCAGGGAATGAGGGTAATTAATGTTTCCAGGCTGGGGCAATGTTGAGTCCAAACACTTTTTAGATACCATTGTAGTTTCCTCATATGCAGTCTGACATATGGAATTAGCAGTAAGAAGTCAGTTGCCTTTGTTTGTCTGGCATGAGATAAGCCATCTGGGCAGTTGTATTTAAGCTTGCACCCAGGAATATTATCTCTTGAGAGGGTACTAGTTTTGATTTCTTTTCGTTTACTGTGTACCCTAGGCAAATTAATAATCTTTTTACAAACGCCAGATGCTTTAGTAGAATATCCTTGTTCTCTGAATTTGTTGAATAAAGGCAGTCGTCCAAGTAAGGATATATTTGAATTCCTCTGTCTGCAAAATGCAATTACTGGTGCCAGGCATTCTGTGAAGACCCTGGGTGCAGTAGACAAGCCAAAGGGCAGTGCAGAGAATTGGTAAGTGCATTGAGCCAGCTATGAATCTGAGATATCTTCTGCAAGATTGTCTGATTGGGACATTCAGGTATGCCTTTTGTAGGTCCAAAGTTACAAGCCAAGCCTTCTTCCCAGCATGGGCAGAAGCTGTTGCAGAGTCAACATTTTGAATTTTGGAACGTCCAGAAATGTGTTTAGAATAGACAGGTCCAGTATTGGTCTCCAGGCTTTGTCCTTTCTGAGTACCAAGAAAAGTCTCAAGTAAAATCCTTGTCCCTGCTCTTGCTGTGGTACTCGCTGAATGGCCCTCATGTCCATAGGTTCATACTAGGCTATCTGCCCTAGGGCATTTATAAGCCTAGCCAGAGTGTGTTTGGCTTTCGCCACCCATTTTAAATTAATTTTGCTATGCCCTTTTTCGAGGTTAGTATACTGTGCCTCTGTCTAACAGTGACAGAAGTGATACCTGGGGTAAACCTACGATCTCCCATCCACTCAAGATTCCTCTTGAAGAGAGTCAATGAGGGACTTTGCCTAACCTGGACTGGGATTTTATTCCAGAGTGAAGGGAGCCTCTGGGTTATGAATCTGTCCCTCCAGCATGTCCTATTTATTTCAGTGCTGAGGTTCAAGTCTCGCGAGTGCGTAGCTCGATGGGATTTGGATTTTCTGAGGTGCAGCATGTCCATTATTTCCGGGTTGGACATGGCTTTATACATCATGCACAGATCGCCTCTGAGCAGGTGGTATATGCCCCTGAGTAGAGCTGGAGTTTCTTTAACCAGGCAGCATATGGCATCTGTTTGAGCCCTTTGATCCTCTTGGTGAGGTACTTTTGGGGTCTTTCCAGTTGCTGCAGGTGTCTGGTCAGGTACATCCCAAAAGGGGCATTGTACTCAACTATGGGCCTGATGAGGGATGAGTAAAGAGGCACGATGACCTCCCCTGATCTAGATGTGAATCCCTTCATGATTAGGTGGGCTATATAAAATGTTTTTGTAACCACTTTGGCCACGTGGTTGTCAAATGAGTGATTGCTATCAACTTGTATCCCCAGGTCCCTAATCACTTCTTCAGTACTTAATGGATTACCACCTATGTGGTAATTTATGGGCACTTTGTTTTTGCCAAAGGGGATGACTATACACTTTTTGGCATTTAGCTTGAGGCCATGGCTGTGGCACCAGTTGTCTGTTTCTAGGAGGCCCTTTTGGAGGATGCTTTTGTCGGCTGGAGAGTCTATTATGGCACCCAGTTTGCAGTCATCTGCGAACTTGGTCAGCCACAGTCCTTCCGTGTTGGCCTGTGCCTCCGAGAAATATATACCGAACAAGAGAGGTCCCAGGACTGAGCCTTGTGGGACGCCACTTGTAACTGGTATGGAGTCTGACATGGCTCCAGCAATTCTAACCATGTGAGTTCTGTCCTTAAGCCAGTTTGCAACCCATCTAGTGACATAGGGGTTTATATTTAAGCTGGTGAGCTTATCTATAATGCCCGAGTGGGGTATTGTATCGAAGACTTTTGCGAGGTCCAGGTAGGCTGTGTGGACCACCTTCCCCTCGTCAATGGCCTTGGTGACTGTTTCAAAGAAATCAACCAGGTTTAAGAGGCGGGATCTGCCCTTAAAGCCGAACTGGGTAGGGTCCAGTGTCTGTAGGACCCCAATATCTTTATTTATGAGATCCATGATGATCCTTTCCATAGCTTTGCAGACCAAGCTAGTCAGGCCTATGGGGCGATAGTTTCCAGGATCCGTTGAGGCACCACCTTTGTGGAGAGGGACCACTGTTGCTGTACGCCACACTCTGGGTACATATCCTGTAGTAAGGCCGAGAATGAACAGTAGTTTAAGGTTTGGGTTTAGCTCTTCTTGGAGCCCGGGACACAGTCTGGTCCCATTGATGCTGTGTTTTTTTGCTTTGGAGAGGGCGGCTCTTACCTGAGCATCTGAGTTGTCAGGGGGGGCAGCACTCTGCTGGGATAGATATTTGCCCTTTTGGTGGGTGGGGGGGGGGAGTTTGCGCTGAACCTGTCAGCTAGGATGTTGGCAATGTCTGTGGGTTTTGTGTATTTCTTTTGTCATTTTGGACTAATTCTGAGCATATCTGGGAATTCCCACCCAGGTTCCTAACATAACTAAAGAAAGCCTTGTGATTATCCTTAGTGTCCTGTGCAATTTTTCTCTCGAAGCTGGCCTTATACGATTTTATGAGTGCCAGTAGTTTTTTTTTGCCAATACTGATCAGAGATGCCTTCCCTTTTTGGGATTTTGCTCTATCATGTAGTAGTTTTCTCCTTCTATTGTATAGTTTGTTTATGGCTGGGGTCCACCAGACAGGACGTCTGCCTTTGGAGGATTGGGTCTTGGTTTTATTTGGGATTGCATGATCCATGCATTCCTGAAGGTGTTCATACAATGCGTTTATAAAGGATTCTGCGGTTTGGGCCGTATTTTCCACAGGCCTGGGGGCTTTGAAGGATTCCACCTCGGTTTTGAGGAGTGTGAAATTTGCTTTAGAGAAGTTTTTCACTGTGGTTTTCCGGGCAGGGGGTGGAGTCGGGATGTGAATATCCAGTGAGATTAGTTTATGGTCTGATCTTACCAGTGAGGGATACACTTCTGGTCTGGAGCACAGAGTCCCCATGTTGGTGATGATCAGGTCCAGTATGTTTTCCCCTCTTGTGGGAGTGGTAACAAGTTGTTCCATAGCATTTGAGTTTATAAATTCTAGGAACCTTTGGGCTAGGGTGTTGGAGCTAGAGTAATGCTCCCAGTCTATGTTTGGGTAGTTGAAGTCGCCCAATATAATGGTGTTTGGAGAGACCTTCATATTTTCCAGTGTTCTGAGGAAGGCCGAGTGCGGTTCCTGGGTTTGGGAGGGTGGTCTGTAGCAGGCTACAAACTGGAAGGCAGTTTTACCCACTGTTAGTTGCACATGGATAGTCTCTGATGCTTCGTACTCTGCCACCAACCTGGAGGTGTGGGTATCTGACGAATATTGATACTCCCCCTCCTTTTGTGGTTCGGTCCAAGTTTTGGGGCCGAAAAGCATGGTATGAGGTATAACCTGGTAGTGCTGGGGTGCTCTCGGGTGCCTTGAACCAGGTTTCTGTTACTGCACAGATATCTATGTTCTCCATGCTAAGGAGAGTTTCGAGTGCGTGCATCGAGTTTTAGACTTCTGGCATTGAGTAGCATTACTCAGTTTCTTATCCCTTGTGATACCTATGGAGGTGGGTTTGTCTTTTGAGCCTTGCCTAAAAAAGGCACTATGGGGGTAGCAAGAGCCTTTGCCAATATCCGAAAGCCCAGGGGTGACAGGTGCAAGCCATCCCTAGCGAAGCATCGTGGCTTGTCGAGCATGTCATCCCAGGCTGACAGGCATTGGATCCCCTTTGAATGACACCAATACTTAAGCCAATTGTTGAAATTGATCATCTTGTCTTCATATTGTGGCATCATTCTTGGTGAGGGTAAGATGCTACTCAAGGTCAGGGTCATACCGGCCTGGGCTACATGCTCAGAGAGCTCCTCTGTCTCTTTTCATGTAGTCCAGGGAGTTGCATCTCAGGTCATTCACACCAGCATGGACAATGACTGAATCATATTTCTACTTGCCTTGGAGTGACCCGAGTGCTTGTGTTGTGTGGCGGATCCTAGCGCCAGACAGGCAGCTCACCATGACCTTCTCCTTGTTCAGCCTGGTGAACGGGACATCAGTGTGCCTGACGAGTCACCTATTACAAGTGTATCAGGTGCGTTGTTTAGCCTTAAGGGCTGTGACTGTTTGGCACACTGGCTTTGTGAGCTATGTGTTGCACGTGTTTTGTTTTGGGGTAGCAGTTGCTTGGGTGTCTGCTTTGGAGGTCTCTGCTGCTTAGGCAGATTTTTATTTAGAGCCTCTGAGTATGTTTTTGTGTGTTTATGCGTTTGGTTTGTTGTCGTGGTAGGTCTATGTGAGACTGGAATTGTAGTGAGTGTGGTTTCCTTCTCCTCCTGAGTGGTTACACCAGTACTGAGTTGAAAGAGCTTAGCCTCCAGTTTGGCTATATGGTTGCATCTCTCATGTGTTGGAATTTGTTGGGAGGAGGAGGAGAGGGTTGTCTGTATACATGAGGCAGTTGTAACATTGCCTCAAGATTCCCAGATTCACCAGCTGGACCGGAGAGGAGACTGACAACTGACCTTTGGACATGCTAGAATAGTATTGGGAATTCCTTTATAATTGAAAAAAAGGGCCAATGGGGAACAAGGTACTCAAGGGGAGTTTGTGAGGGTGTAGTGCTTTTAATTTTTTAGTGCTGACTTAGTGAGCAAGTGCCAGGTAACTTAAATGCAATGTGTTACAAGTAATTTAAATGCAAAAACGATAAACAGCAACTTTCTTTCAAGTGAAACAAGGAAATAAGTACAGTAAGCAATGCAGACATCACTAGGGATCCACAGAAGCGCTGAAAAGCCGCGTTTTAGGTGGAATTAGCGTTTCAGGGAAATAAGCAAACAACAAGCATACAAACAAAGCTAGATTCAGCAGGCCTGGTTCTAGTCTATGCTACAGCAAACAAGGTGTACCAATTTCTGTAAGAAACAGTTCAAATATGCAGGCACTATAAGCCTTTAACCAGAAATTCCCAGCTCAGAAGGGCAGAGTCCAGCCTCTCCTCCCACAAGAGTGCAGACCACAAACCTTCTTAATGTAAAATAACTGGCCTGAAGCCCAAGTGCTTAAACCAGAACTAATACACTTTTAGAACAGACACTGAGCCCTCAATCAGCAGTTCCCTACTTAGAAGGATGTAAGCTACCTGTCCTGGCACCACAGTGCAGGCCACAAACCTTCCTAATGTAAAACTGGTCTGAAGCCCAAGTGCTTAAACTAAAAGGCTTAGAATGTGTTACACCAAGCAGTAATAAATACAATTGAGTACTTTTAAGATGACGCAAAAGCAAAATAAAGTAGGAAGAAACACAAATACAGTAAAAGCAGATAAAAAAAGTGGAAAGAGAAAGGAGTAGCAGAAACTAAGCTGATTGGCCTTCTCAAATGTTCTCCCTGTACTGGGTAGAATGAGGTAATGACACTAGACTGGGAGGAGGGTCCCAGATCAAATTTACACTAGGGGCGGGCAACTGCAAAGCCACCAACTATAAAAACACTATACCAACAGGGAGGGACAGTGGGAAACAAACTGCAGAAATGCTTCTCACAGCTGAAAAGCAGCAGTGAGCCTGTAATTAAAGTTTTAAACAGTTAAAGGAGCCTCTAGAAAAAAAAATAGTTTAATTGCAACAAGTTATCAGAAAAACAACCCAACAGATGCTTAATAAAAGTGGACATGAGGGATAAAACTTGCTTTTGTGCCTCTGCCCACTGATTGTGTGGCAGGTCTGGCATACCTTTTGCCCTTGGCAGGGTGTAAAAGTGGAACCTGTAGCCCTGAGACACTTTATTCAAAACCCATTTGTCCTGGGTGATGATGTGCCAATTTTGTGAAAAAAGTGCTATTTTCCCCCGTAAGGGGGCTGCCAAAAGATAAGTGCTTGGTGCTGACAGTGGAAAGTCATTGGGACTGTTTCCTGTATGGCTGTGATTTGTCTTCTCCGCTTTTGGAGGTAGAAGCACCCCATTGTTTAGGCCTGTATGAGCCTTGGGGCTGGGATCTGCCTATGGGGCGTCTGTATCTGCCTCTTTGTGGCCTGACACTGGAAAGACCAATTCTTTGTAGGCCAGTTCCTGCTAAATCTGGGTGGCTGCACCTGTAAGAAATCCTTAACTGTCTGCATACATTTCGCTTTGTCCTCCATTTTCTTCCAACACTTCTGCTTTAACACCAAACAAAGTATCATGCTGTAATGGAGCATCTAATAATTTTGCTTTAACATGATCAGGCAGGCTCTGTTCCTTTAACCAAGCATGCCTCCTAATGACAGAACCCGTAACAGCGGCCCTGCAAGAGGCCTCTAGAGAATCAAAACCACATTGCAAAGTATGCTTTCCCACTTGTTCAGCTGCATGCAATAAATCCTGCATTTCCTTGTTTTCTGCAAATTCAGAATTAGTTAACATTTTCTGTTTAAGCAGTGACAGTAAGTATTGCTGATATCTAAGCATATGAAATTGACAATTTAAAGCCCTCACAGCCAACGTAGCAGCAATGTAAACCTTTTCCCCCCATCTGTCCAGTGCCCTTGAATCCCTATCAGAGGGGATAGGGTTTTTTGCAGTGGAAGCCTTGACCCCTTTGGGACCCTGAGAAACAGTTTCTGGGTCAGCAGCAGGGTTTTTATAAAGAAATGTATGTGAATCTGGAACCCTGTAATATCTGTCTGGCTTAACAGGTGCAGGGGGTGAAGAGTCAGGAGGGTTTCCCCAAAAGAATAATCCTCAGGAGGAGAGGCTGAAGGGATAGATTATTCAGCATCAGAATCCTCATAGGGAGGAAGAGAATTCCTGTTCAGAAGAGGAGTCAGAGGAAATGGAAACCTGATCTGAAGATTCATACTCTGTCTCTTGCCTAGGCCTCTTACAGGAGGGGGAATAGGAACCCCTGATCAAAGTAATTTGGTCTTCGGCCATTTTGAGCATCTGTTTTTAGGCATGGAGGCCTGTCCATGAGCTTGCTGCACTTGTTTCTTTGTCTTCAGTGGTGCTTTAGTCTTTGCCTTTGAAGCTGTAGTCTGTTTTACATACAACTGTGTAGGCCTGAAAACACCCTCAGAAGAAGATGCCTGCTCAGTGGCTCCGGACCCATCTGAGGGAATATTTTCCCAGTGTCCAATACCTTGAGTTTCCAGTGGCCTAGTCTGCTCCACGTGGGAGTCGGACATGGCCTGCAGCTCTGAGGTAGCGGGCGTCAGGGGCTACGAAAGCGCCTCACTGAGAACCGGCGACTAGCTTAGAAGCCTAGTCAGTTTTGGACCTCAGATGCCTGTCTTTCATGGGTAGGTACTAGGCTATTGGCCCTAGGGCCTATATAAGCCTAGCCAAAGGTACCCTGGCTTTTACCACCCAAGAAAATTATTTTCCTGTGCCACTGTCGAGCAGAGCCACAGAAGTGATCCCCGGGGTGAATTTCCTATCTCCCATCCAATCATCGAGATTTTTCTTGAACAGTGCTAATGAGGAGCTTTGTTTGATATAGATAGGTAGTTTGTTCCAGAGTATGGGTAGTCTCTGGGACAGGAATCTATCACTCCAGCATGTTCTGTTTATTGTGATGACGAGGTTTAGGTCCCTAGAGCATGTAGCTCGTAGGGATCGGGATTTCTTTAAGGGGAGCATGTCTAAAAGCTGTGGGTTTGACATAGCTTTGTGTGTTAGGCAGAGATCGCCTCTGAGTAGGCGATATGCAACGGAGTAAAGCTGCAGTTTTTTGAGATGGTCTGCAGAGGGCATCTCTGAGGCCGGTAATCCTCTGTGAGGTATTTCTGTGGGCTTTTCAGTTGTTGTAGATGTCTTGTGAGGTACATACCAAAAGGGGCATTGTACTCTATAATGGGTCTAATGAGTGACGAATAGAGGGGAACAATGACCTCTTTTTTCCTGGATGAGAAACTTTTTGTGATGAGGTGTGCCACATAGGATTTCCTGACTACTGTGGTGATGTGATTATCAAAGGAGAGACTACTGTCCACCTGTGTCCCAACGTCTCATCACACTTTTGGTTTTAAGTAGACTACCACCTATGTGGTAGTTCATGGGTACTGAGTTTTTACCAAAAGGAATGACAATGCACTTTTTGGCATTGAGCTTGAGGCCATGGCTTTTACCCCAGGCATCTGTCTCAGCAAGGCCCTTTTGTAGGATGTCCACATCTTTTGGAGTTTTGATTATGGCTCCTAGTTTGCAGTCATCTGCGACGTTCATTAGCCAAAGACCTTCTGCGTTGGCCTGTACTTCAGAGAAGTAGATACCAAATAGGAGAGGACCCAGGACTGAACCCTGTGGTACTCCACTTGTCACTGGTCAGAAGCTGGATTTGGAGTCTGCTACTTTCACAGTGTGGGTTCTGTCAGTGAGCCAGTTGGCAACCCATCTTGTAACATAAGGATTTATACCTAGTTTAGTGAGTTTATCTATAATTCCAGAGTGGGGGATGATGTCAAAAGCCTTGGCAAGATCTAGATAGGCTGTGTGAACCTACGGCTTTGGTGACTGCTTTAAAGAAGTCCATCAGGTTTAGGAGACCTGATCTGCCTTTTACAAACCCAAACTGGTTGGGATCCTGAGTTTGGAGATTACCAACATCAATGTTTCTAAGTTCCATGATGATACGCTCCATAGCCTTGCAGACCAGGCTCGTTAGGCTAATTGGGCGGTAGTTTCTGGGGTCTGTAGTGGCTCCCCCTTTGTGGAGTGGGATAACTGTCGCTGTGCGCCATTCAGTAGGCACATAGCCTGAGGTGAGGCTATGATTGAACATGGTACTTAGGTGGGGTGCCAGTTCGTTCTGTAGTTCATGCAGAACACAGCCTGGGATGTCACCAGGTCCCATGGATGCTGTGTTCTTGGCTTTGGACAGTGTGTTTTTTTTACCTGTGCAGCCGTAATTACAGGAACTTTGCATTCTTTTGGTATAGAGATGGGCCCTATAGGGGATGACAGAGGGGTAAAGTTAACACTGAACCTATATGCCAGGAAGTTGGCAATATTCGTTGGTTCTGTATATTTAGTGCCATTGTGCTGCAACTCAGAGCAGATCTGAGTGTTGCCATTGAGATTCTTGACATAGCTATAGAATGCTTTGTGGTTGTCTTTAGAGTCAGTGGCGATTTTGTTTTCATAACTAGCTTTGGAAGATTTTATGAGGGATCTCAGCTTCTTACTGAAGCTGACCAGGCAGTTTCTCCAATCATGGGATTTTACTCTTTTTTGCAACAGTTTCTTTCTTAGTTGTAGAGTTTGTTTATGGCAGGGGACCACCAGATTGGCTTCCTTTTTTTGGAGGATAGCATCTTAGTTCTGTTGGGGATTGCAGAATCCATGCACTCGTGTGTTTTTAAAGTGCATTTGTGTAGGATTCAGTAGTCATACCTCTATTGTCAGTCAGCATGGGTGTCGTGAAGTTTGCCACTTCTGTCTTAAAAAGCATGAAGTTGGCTTTGGAAAAAATTTTTTACTGCGGTTTCCCTATTGGGGGGTGAGGGAGGGATGTGGATGTCTAGGGTGATTAGCTTATGGTCAGATCTGACCAACGAGGAATTTACCTCTGGTGTGGAGCACCGGTTGCCCATGTAGGTAATAACCAGGTCTAGGATATTGCTGCCCCTGGTGGGGGTGTGGATAAGCTGATACATGGCATTGGAATTTATGAATTCCAGAAAACGTTGAGCACAAGAGTTGGTACACGAGTAGTTTTCCCAGTTAATGGTAGGGTAGTTGACATCGCCCATTATTAGGGTGTTGGGTTGTACCCGAATATTTTCGGGTGTATTAAGAAATGAGTGGGAATCCTGGGGCATGGTGGGGGATCTGTAGCAAGCTACAATTTGGATTGCGGTCTTGCCCAGAGTTAGTTGCACTTGGATAATCTCGGATGCATTATGCTGAGCAACTAGTCTGGAGGTGTGGATATCCTTAATGAATATGGACACACCTCCGCCTTTAGTGTTTCGGTCCAGGTTAGGTGGCCGAAAGGTGTGGTATGAATTATAGCCTGGTAATGCAGGGTTTGTTTCTTGTGAACTGCGGTAGTCGGATGGTTATCAGACGACAATGTGTAATTAAATCTTCGGCCAAAGTAATGAAATGCAAAATCGTACTGACGCTTAATAGTGCATTGGTTAAATCTAGCACAAAACCTGCAATTAGCAACGTCGTGATCATGGCCTAGGCAAGGAATACAAAAAGAATGGAAGTCCTTATGAGGTATTTGCTTCCCACAAGAAAAACTAACTTTTTCTGACATCGGTCTGGAGCAAGAAAAAAGTTTCCCCAACAGGGTACTTAGCTTTAAATGAAGACTTCGCATCGGAAATTCGAACACGAAAATCTCAGGAGTCGGCCGATCAGCACTTGCGAACTGCTTCTGCTTCAGGCACCGTGCGGCAAGAAATACTGAAAAAAAAATGGCGTCGGCTGCATCATTAATACTAGTGGCGCACTGCCATCAGGGAAGAGGCGACAGCAACCGACACTGGACCAAGACTTTGGAATTCAGGCCAACTGCAGGTAGCCTGCCAGCAGGATAACCCAACAGTAATGACTGCAACAGTGAAACACTATGAACATCAGACGTTCTTGGTTTAAAGGAGCATCCAGTAATTTTGCTTTGACATGGTCTGGCAAGATTTGTTCCTTAAGCCAAGCATGCCTTTTAAGAACAGACTCAGTAACAGCAGCCCTGCAAGATGCTTCTAAGGCATCAAAACCACATTGCAAAGTATGTTTTCCAACTTCGTTAGCAGAATGCATTAACTCTTGCAAATCTTTATGTTCTGCAAAATCAGGAATCAACATCATGTTCTGTTTAATTAGCTCCATAATATGTTGCTGATACTTTAACATATGAAACTGGCAATTTAAAGCCCTGATGGCAAGTGTAGCAAAGTTGTATACCTTCTTACCCCCATCTGTCTAAAGCCCTAGAATTCCTGTCCATAGCGGTAGGGTTTTTGGCTGTAGTAGCCTTAATGCCTCCTTTAGGTCCCTGGGAAATGGTCTCTGGATTGGCAGCAGGAGTCTTAAAGAGGAATTTGTGGGAGTCCAGTACTCTGTAGTACCTGTCAAGTTTCCTGGGAGCTGGAGGCAAAGTATCTGGGGTAAGGCTGGATTCCATGAAGACATCATCTACAATTTCCAGAACAGGGGGATAAGCTAGAGGACTGTGCTGAGGCAAGTTTAAAAATTCCCCGAGTCTCTTTTTGGACTGTGGGTAGTCTCCTAGCACTCCCAGCAGAAATGCTCTCCAAGGGTATGCAGGGTTTCACCAAAAGAAAACTCCTCTGGTGGGGAAGCAGGGGGAATGGAATCCTCTGCATCAGAATCCTCATAGGTAAATAAAGGTATGTCCTGGTAATCGGAAGAGTCAGAGTGTCATCGGACTCATGATATGAAGAATCAGAAGGAATATCAGTTCTTGGTCTTTTAGAGAGGGAAGGCTGGCTTCCCCTAATTAAGGTAACAACGTCTTCAGCCAATCAAATCATTTGTTTCTGTGGCATGTGGGCCTGAGAATGTGCTTTGGTCAGTTTCCTAGGTGTAGTGCAAACTCTGGGCCTGAGAAATTAGGTATTCTTGGTTTGAAACAAAGTTGTCGCTTTAATATGAACATCAGAAGGCCTGAATACATCCTCAAAAGCCAGTGCCTGCACAGCAGCTCCGGACCCATCCAAGGTAGCGACATCCACAGGTTCCATAGTTGAAGAGGCACCTAGTGACATACCGGACTCCGAATGTGTCTCAGTAGAGGCCTGCGAATCTGTAGACGCGGGTATCAGGGGCTGCAGAAGTGCCTCACTGAGTACCAGTGGACTGGCAACTAGCTTAACGGAAGCGTCGTCGGCAGTTTTGGACCTATGCGGTCTGTCTCTGTCTATCCTTACGTTTTTTCGGAAGATCAGTAGCTGGAAGGCTTATCAAAGCCATTTCGGAATACAGAGAACGAGAGCAAAAGAATTTAGTGACAAGATTAGCCTGATGACGAACAGTTTGGGCATTGAGCAAGGCACAAAACCGACAGTGAGGAACGTCATGGTTGGGGCCAAAACAGGTGATGCAGTAAGAATGAAAATGTCTGAGGTATTTGCTTTCCACAGGCAAGACAATTATTAATTTTTTTCTGACATCGGTTACAGCAAGAAAAAAGGGTCCCCAACAGGGTACTTATCTTTTAGAAGACTACTTCAGGTCAAACTCGAAAAATAAGAAGTTATGTACCTACCATAACGTTCCATGTTAGTTGTCTTCTTCTCACCTTCTTTCTTGCTGGATGGGTTCGGAGCCGATCCTCGGCTCCGACTCGGCCAATACTAAAGCTCGAGAGCTAATTCCACCGGCTTCGAGGCTCCCCTATTACCCACAATGCTAGGCAGTAACTACTCAGATCTCGTTTGATAGCTAGACCAAGCAATTCTAGTCTCCATAGTGTGGAGAAGGGTAACCCACCTCTATATAAACCTGAGTGTAAGGTATCCCAGCCCTAACAAAAGGGGAAATAGAGGTGGTAGAACGTGTGGGAATGACAACTTCCAGAGGAAGATCACAAAATGAATTCCTATCGGTCTGTCCAGGCTTGGGGGAAGGAGGGTGGGACGCAAGAAAGAAGGCAAGAAGAAGACAACTAACATGGAATGTTATGGTAGGTACATAACTTCTTAATGTTAAGTTGTCTATCTTGCCTTCATTCTTGCTGGATGGGACCGCGTCCCTAGCACCTTATCCCAGGTGGCCTATCGGAACAGACTCTTGAGAACAGTGGAACCAAAGTTGGCACGGTTTCTGGAGACCATGTCCAATTTGTAATGTGAAATGAAGGTATGAGGAGAAGCCCAGGTGGCTGCTGCACAAATGGAATCTATTGGCAGCCTATCCTGAAAAGCTACGGATGTAGCTAATGCCCTAGTTGAATGAGCTCTAGGTCTTGAAGGTAGTTTTTGATGTCTGATCTCATAGATTAAGGTAATTGTAGAGGTGAGCCATCTTGAAAGGGATACTTTAGTAACTGGAAGGGATACTTTAGTAACTGGAAGGCCCAATTTCCCTTCCGCATACGATAGAAAAAGCTGATCAGATTTCCTGAATTGTTTAGTCCTGTCTAAATATCCAAGTTGGCGGTGAACATCCAGAAAATGTAGCTTTTGTTCCGACCTGTTGGAATAGTTAGGGAAAAAGACGGGGAGATCAATTATTTGGTTTAGGTTTGTTTGAGAGGAAACCTTAGGTAAAAAGGATGGATTAGTACAGAGGGATACCCTATCTTTGTGAAACACTAAGTAAGGAAGACGACTGCAAGGAGCATGGAGTTCAGATACCCTTCTCGCTGAAGTTATGGCTACCAGAAAAAGTGTCTTCCATGAAAGCAACTTCAAAGAACATGAAGCCACTGGTTCAAAAGGGGGAAGGATTAAGGATGCCAGAACCAAGTTCAAGTCCCATTGAGGCGGGGGATCTTTGATTGGAGGTTTGAGAAGAAACACGCCCCTTAAAAAGGCTTTGCAGAGCTTGTGAGCCATGATGCTAGACTCCGAGACACCTACATGATAATTAGATATAGCAGCCAGTTGAACTCTAATGGTAGATGAAGAAGAGCCTAAATGAAAGAGTTCTGCTAGAAAGTCTAGAATAGACTGGATAGGTGCAGTGTAGGGATCTATATTTTTTGATGTTGCCCAAAAGGAGAACCGTTTCCATTTGCTATTATAAATCTTCCGGGTAGAAGATTTATGAGAGGCTATCAAGATATCTTGAACAGAGCGAGATATTAAGGGAAGCCTGGCTAAGGTCGGAATCAGAGAAACCACGCTGTGAGGTTGAGAGAATGAAGAGATTGGTGCAGCTGGCCCGATTGGTGGGTCAACAGATCTGGCACTGGGCCCAGATGCCAAGGCTGCTCCAAAAGGTAATGATGAAGAAACGGAAACCATATCTGTCGAGGCCAGTAATGAGCAATGAGGATCATTGTCACTCTCAAGGCGATGGCTTTCTGAATTAGTTGAGTTATCAGTGGAAAAGGGGGAAAAGCAAACAGAAGTCCCCGGGGTCAATCGTGGACTAGAGCGTCTCTGGTGGGATGGCCTGGTAATGGGAAGAGAGTGAAGAAGTCGTGACACTTGCTGTTTTGGGGAGTAGCAAAAAGATTGCAGCAAGGCTGGCCCCATCTTTGGAATACTTCAGAGACCACTCGTGGGGCATGAGAATTGCCCTGCTCAACTTGTCTGCAATCACGTTGGACTTCCCGGGAATGTGCGTTCCTACCAGAAAACGCTGAGAAGAGATCGCCCATTGCCAAAGTCTGAGTGCCTCTCGACATAAGGGGTATGATCTGGTTCCACCTTGTTTGTTGATGTACCACACTACGGACATGTTTGTCCGTCTGAATTGCAATAGTCCCTGTGGGAAGAGAGTCGTGAAGGGCTTGCAACGCTAAACGCACTGCTCTCATCTCTAAGACATTTATGTGCAAGTGGCACTCGAAAGGTTGCCACTTGCCCTGGACTGTCCTGCCCTGATAATGCCCCCCCCCCACCCGATCAGGGAGGCGTCTGTTGTCAACGTGGCGACTGGGGGGGGGGGGATGAGTGAAGGGTCTTCCTTGGAGAACCTGAGGTGATGTGATCCACCAAGACAGTTGATTCTTGCATGATTGAGTTATCAATATGGTGTGGGACAGTGGGACATCGGGAGCTGTTGGAAGGACCATTGTGTAAACAGCATCCATTGGAGGATCCTCATGTGGAAGCGAGCTAAGGGGAGAAGGGGGATAGCTGCTGCCATGAGTCCTAATACCTTCAAAACTAGTCTGGCTTTGACTTTGTTGCATTGCAAGAGAAGGAAAACTTGCTTGCGGAGGTCTGACACTCTTTGCTCTAAGTCTGGCTGAAAGATTGCGTGTGTTTAATGTGGCACCTATAAAGGTAATAGATTGACAAGGTGACAAGGCAGATTTTTCAAAATTTATTGAAATGCCTAGAGCTTGGCAAGTTTGGATAGTGAAGTCTCTGCATAGTAGAAGTTGATGTCTGGTGGTGGCAGTAAGGAGCCAGTCATCTAAATATGGAAACACCTGGAATACTTGACGTCTCAAGTGAGCCGCGACCACTGCCATGCATTTGGTAAACACTCGGGGGGGCTGTAGTGAGACCAAAGGGCAGGGCTCTGAACTGGTAGTGACTGGCTCCCAGCCTGAAGTGGAGAAATCTCCTGGAGCCAAACCAAACGAAATAACCACAAGTAACTGAAACCAACAGAATCCAAGGTGAGGAGACAGAACAAGCTGCAGTGTTTCACAGGAAAAAAAAAAAAAAAAAAAAAAAATCTGGAGCATCTGTTCATCTTGATATGGTAGTACGCGTCCTGAAGATCTATCGAGCACATCCAATTGTCCTGACCCAAGAAGGGTAGAATGGACTGTAGCGTGACCATCCGGAATTTTGTTTTTCTGACATACTTGTTTAAGTTGCTGAGATCCAGTATGGGTCTCCAGTCCCCTGTTTTTTTGGTACCAAAAAGAATTTGAAGTAGATTCCGGATCCTTGTTGGTCTGCTGGGACGGATTGGATAGCTTTTTGATAGCAGCTTTGAAATTTCTAGTGCTGCTTGTTCCCTTACACTGGGTGGAACGTCTGAAAGGAATCCTTTGGTTTGGGATGGAATGTGAATAAGGGGAATTTTGTAACCCTCAGATATGATAGACTGTGCCCATTTGTCTTGTGTAAGGGAAAGCCAGGCTTTTGGGTACAGGGATAATCTTCCCCCGACTGCCTCCGAAGGTGGACAGCCGGGCAGCTCCTCAGGGATGCTGAAAGGGTTTATCAGAGAAAGTTTCTCTGCTACCCTGGTTTTGCGGACCTCCTCTGCCTCTAGGGCGGCGTCTATTGTTATTCCCCCCTCTGCCTCTAGAGGGGAATCGACCTTGTGCGTCAGATGAGACTCCCTGGGTTTGTTTGCGGAACCACATTTTCCCTCCCCTCTGACCTTTGGGATAAGGCCTAGAAGGGGTAGAAAAACGGACTCCCACGGCAGAGAGAGTCTTACCTTCCACCTCGCACCTAGTCAATGTATCCTTCACCTGAGGACCAAACAAGGATGATCCAAAGGGGGAACTGGTGAAGGACGCCTTGAAAGGGTCTGCAAAGTTGCACAGCCGCATCCAGGCGTGACGTCGTAAGGCAACGCCTGTGCCTGCGGCTCTACTCGCCCCATCCGCAGCATATGAGATAAGCCGCATGGAGGAGTTAACGATGGAGTTCAGGGTTGCCAACTGGGAGTTCATTCTGTCTTGGAACCCCTCAGCTGTTGGATCCTTTAACGCTTCACTCATATCCTTGAGTAAATCTCTGGAGACGAGTGAAGTGACATAAGTAGTTCAGCTACCGCATTGAAAAGGTCGCTGATGAGAACATCCGCTTACCGTACCTGTCCATGGTCCTAGATTCCTTATTAGGAGGCTGGACAGGTACCGAAGGATCGGCTAACTCCTTATTGGCCGCGGCCACCACCATGGCATCGACAGGGACACCTTTAGATAAAAAATCTTTATCTTTAGGGGCAGTAATAAACTTTGGCGGCCTCCTCGGGGTGGGTTCCACTGAATCAGAAGCCATCCAGGCCTTCCTTGCCACCACTTCCATAAGGGGGTCAAAGGGAGGGGACACCCAGGAGGTAGAAGGACGAGAGCTGAACGCCTCAAGGTACACTGACTCATCCTCTGAAGGGTTAAGGGCTGGCCAGTTCCCCCTCTGTTTCTGGATCTCAAGGATGTCAGCAAAGGAGACATCCTCAGAGGGGGATCGAGAGGAACCTTCAGATTCCTCTAAGTCAGTGTCAGAGGTGATAGACTCAGGGGAGTCAATGTGCTTCCTCTTGCACTGCCTCTTCCTAGGGGGTTCTCCTACTGGGTCAGGAGAGGCCTTGGAAGAGGAGGAACTTCCCAATGGGGAAACTTGAGGAGTTTGCTCTCTGCGGTCTGATGCAAGAGGGTGGGTAGAAATCACCACAGGCACTGAAGATGGAGGGGCTGATGGAGCAGACTGTGGGGCAGACACTGGTTCTAGCACGCTCCGCATGACCTCGACGGCACCCCTATCAGGCAAGGCCAGAGGTCCCCCCTCCGAAGAGACAAGGACTCCCCCCTGCACCGACAGGGACGGCTCCGAGGCCGATGTCAGAGCCGACCTCACCAGCGCCGATGCCCTGAGAGGGAGAGCGGGGTCGGACAAGGGTCCGATGCCACTCGCCCCCCCGGAGCCGACGAGGGAAGCTCGGCACAGAGATCCCTCCAAAGAGGAAATCGGAGCAGATGACTGAGCCGAAAGGGAAGGTATCGAATCCGACGCGCCGACAGTCATGGCTCCGATGAGCCCCGGC
This sequence comes from Protopterus annectens, assembly GCF_019279795.1. Classification (NCBI taxonomy): domain Eukaryota; kingdom Metazoa; phylum Chordata; order Ceratodontiformes; family Protopteridae; genus Protopterus; species Protopterus annectens. The sequence goes on from NC_056737.1 coordinate 839,008,505, forward strand.
TCAGAGCTCAAAGGAGTCGGAGGAGGAACACATTGAGGGACAGAAATAGCCGCTGACTGTTGATTCGGGCTATGCAGCATTTGGGCCAGTGCCTCGGACTTGAGAAGTCTATTCACTACCCTTAGCAAATCGTGGTCGGATAGCCTGGAAGACCATGAGGAATGCGATCTATGGCTCCGTTCCGAAAGAAGAGGGGATCCTGGTGCCGAGTGAACTGAGCCGATGGAGGGGGACCTAGACGTCTTCCTTGAAGGTTGCTCCAATAAAAGTATCTGAGCCAAGGTAACAGTATGAAGCTTGGAAACATCGGCTCCAGACGGAGCCGATGTCTAAGCATTTTTGATGCTTCTAGAGGACGGCTCTGAAGCCGGAGCCGACTGTCGAAGTCTTAGAAGACTTCCCCGACACAGACTGGGTTGGGGGGCCTTCAGGCGTTAAGCCACGCAAAATCAATTTATTTTTGCATTCCTGCAGGACTCTAGGGCTGAAACCATGGCACACAGCACATGAGTCCTGCAGGTGCAAAGGTCCCAGGCAATACACACAAGAAGTGTGACCGTCTGTCAGACATTTTCTGACAGCACGAGTCACACTTCTTGAAGCCTGAGACCTTGGAGTCCTTAGACATACTAAAGGCCTAAGTAAAAAAAAAACACACGCACACACAGGCCTTTAAGAAAATATTAATTTCCAGTCACACTAAAGGACTAGGAGAAGGAGGGGAAGGGGCCTAAGGCCTAAAGTTAAAGAGGAATAAAGGAAGGGATTATGGGGAAAAGAGGTATCGATCCAAGGAAATAGAGAATTAAAAAGTACAGTTTTGTACCTACCATAAATGTAGATGTTCGAAGATCCACATTGCTGCAGTCCTTACACTTGGGTAGTCCGCTGTCCTCGGTCGGCCCGAATATCAAAGTATAAGGCTGACGTCGGTCAAGGCGCATTTGACTGACATCAGGACGTCAGGGTACAAATGCGCATGACCAACGTCATATCCTCAGTCTTTTCTTGCCCCAGATGTCAGAAGACCCTAAAAATAAAGGTCACAACCAAAAGACAGCAAACAAACAAACAACCACCCTTGCACTAATTATATGTACAATATATAAAATATACACAATATTTACAACCCAACCCACACAACCACCTCTAACTACAGAGGGGAAGGAGGGAGGGTAAATTGGACTGCAGCAATGTGGATCTTCGAACATCTACATTTATGGTAGGTACAAAACTGTACTATGTTCTTCATCCCACATTGCTGCAGTCCTTACACTTGGGTAGAATCCCAAAGCAGAGGTAAGGGAGGATGGCCAAACTATAAGGAAGCAGGAGCTGCCAAAATGCCCTGCAAAACAGCAGTGGCAAAACCAGCCCTGGATTTAGAGTAAAGTGGTAGGTGATAATGCCTATAAAAAGTATGCACTGAACTCCAAGTAGCTGCCTCCAAAATATCCTTGGTTGCCACCCCCCTCAAAAAAGCTGTCGAAGTGGCAGTAGCCCTAGTGGAATGAGGCCTAATCCCAGCTGGAATCTCCTTGCCATGATGGGAATAACAGAAAGCAATGCAAAACCCAATCCACTTAGAAATAGTTTGTTTTGACACAGGCTTGCCCTGAGAACTCAAAGCAAAAGAAACAAATAACTGCTGAGACTGCCTAAACCCTTTAGTTCTGTCCAAATAATATCGCAACTGCCTGTGTACATCTAAAGTGTGCAAAATCTTTTCCCCTTTATTTTGGGGATTTGCATAAAAAGTGGGCAAATGAATAGTTTGGTTTAAAGCCACACTAGAAACCACCTTAGGCATAAAGGAAGGATTAGTACGTAAAGATACCCTATCCTTATGGAAAATTAAGAAAGGCTCAACCGCCATAAGGGCCTGCAATTCAGAAACCCTTCTTGCAGAGGTAATGGCCAACAAAAAGGCAGTCTTCCATGATAAATATTTCAACTCAGTAGTAGCTGCAGGCTCAAAAGGTTGTAGAGTGAGTTTCTCCAACACAAAATTGAGATCCCAAGCAGGAGTAGGAGCTCTTCGTGGGGGTCTTGTATTCTTTGCCCCTCTAAGAAATTGCTTGAACAAAGGATGAGAAAACAATGGTGGGTCACAATCATAGTGAGCCGAAATTGCTGCAGCATGAACCTTAATAGAAGAGGACAAACCTTTGTCCAGTAACTCAGTAAGATATTGAAGAGCCACACTTAAATTAGGCTCAGAAACATCAAAATCCTTTGCTGTACTCCAAAATAAAAATCTCTTCCATTTATCTGCGTACACTTTCCTTGTACTAGGCCTTCTAGCTTCCAAAATACATTCAAAACTTGCTGTGGAAGTGGAGGCCCATTATGGTTCAAAACAGAATATGCCAGGCTGTTAGGTGCAGAGAGTGAAGCTTGACATTGAGCAAATGACTATCCTCCTGAGACAACAGGTGTGGAATCGAAGGCAAAGGCCATGGAGGCTTCCGTACCAGGCTTCTCAGTAATGGGTACCAATGCTGTCGAGGCCAATCTGGAGCTATCAAAATCATCCTTGGCTTGTCTTGTCTGACCTTTAGTAGTACCTTTGGGAGGAGAGGCAGAGGCGGAAAGGCATACACATGAAGATTGCTCCAATTGAAGGAAAGAGCATCCACTTTCCAAGCTGTGGGATGAAACCTTTTGTGCAAAACTTTGGCAGCTGGTGGTTTAGTGGAGAAGCGAACAGATCTATGTCTGGAGTTCCCCATGACACTGTCAATTTCTGAAATACATGAGGATCCAATTTCCACTCGTGGGGATCCATAATTCGTCTGCTCAACACATCTGCTAAGGAGTTCTGTGCTCCCGGCAGAAACCTTGCCTGAAGATTGAGCTGTAAACTGAGAGCAGTCTCCCACAAAATCATTGCTTGCCTGCATAGAGGATAAGAATGTGTTCCCCCTTGCTTGCTGATGTACCACATGACAGTTGTGTTGTCTGTTAGAATCAACACCTGCCCTGGAAGAAGTAAATCCTTGAAAGCTATTAATGCAAACTGGGCTGCTAACATCTCCTTCAAGTTGATATGTAGATGTTGTAGTCTGGCAGGCCACTTGTCTTGTATCCACTTTCCATTCAGATGAGCTCCCCAAGCTTTGTCCGAGGCATCTGTCGTTAAAATCTGACTCGCCTCTGGCCGGGTCACAGAGAGTCCCTTGTTTAGGTGACATTCCTGAGCCCACCACAAAAATTCCTTTTGAATGCAAGGTATTATTTGAATGACAGTGTCCAGATCCTGGCAGTGCTGTGTCCATACATTTTTGAGATACCATTGTAGCTTCCTCATATGCAGTTTGGCATTGGGAAGCACCAGAATACAAGATGCCATGAACCCTAAGGCTTGAAGGACTGTCCTTGCAGTCAGCCCGGACTGATGAGATAGTTGATGGAAGTAAAGGGAAAGATTCATTTGTTTGTCCGGGGTTAAAAAGGCCATCTGGGATGCTGTATTCAGTCTTACACCCAGAAAGCACATGTCCTGAGAGGGTACTAGACTGGACTTTATTTCGTTCACAGAATACCCCAGGCATCTTAGCACTGCTATCACATATTCCAAATGATGAAGAAGCTCGTCCCTTCCTTGAGCCAGAATCAGGCAATCGTCCAAATAAGGATAGATCTGTATTCCTTTTAGCCTGAAGAAAGCTATCACTGGAGCCAGAACCTTCGTGAACACTCTGGGCGCAGTAGATAAGCCAAAGGGCAATGCAGAGAACTGATAGTGAGAAGTCCCAGCTCGAACACGCAGATACTTCCTGCAACTTAGTCTGATAGGAACATGAAGGTAGGCCTCCTTGAGATCCAAAGTTACCATCCAATGATCTTTGCCCAGCAGGGGTAAAAGCTGCTGTAACGTCAACATTTTGAACTTGGGAATGTCCAGATAAGTGTTGAGGATAGATAAATCCAAAATTGGTCTCCACGTGTTCCCCTTCTTTGGTACTAGGAACAGGCGAGAATAAAATCCTAGGCCCACTTCTGGCATAGGGACCGGCTGTATGGCCCCTATTTGGAGTAACAGAGAAATTTGCTTGTGAGCCTCTATTCTTTGTTGAGGAGGAACGTCTGGCATGCCTTTGAAAGGAGGCAAGGTATGGAAATAAAACCTGTAACCGTGGTGTATGATATCCAACACCCATCTGTCTTGGGTAATTAAACTCCAATTTTCTTTGAAAAGTGCCAACCTTCCTCCCAAAGGTGCTGCCAGACGAGAAGGCTCTGGCAGCTGAAAAGGTAGGTCATTGGGTCTGTTTACGAAAGGACTGACCCCTGCCCTCACCCGCAGACTGTGCAGGAGAACTCCCTGTCCTAGGCCTGAAAGAGCCCTGAGCTCTGCCCCTACCACGTCTAGATCTACCCCTAGACTGGGAATCATAAGAAGGATACGTCCACCCTTAGTAGGCCAATTTCTACTAAACTTTGGAGGCTGAACCTGCAAAAAATCTTTAACAGTCTGCATAGACTTAGCCTTGTCTTCCATTTTCTTTAAAACTGCCTCAACAGGAGAACCAAACAACATATCAGATTGTAAAGGAGCATCTAAAATCCTTGTTTTAACATGGTCAGATAAATTTTGATCCCTCAGCCAGGCGTGCCTCGAAGAACTGACCCAGTGGCAGCCACCCTAGACGAGGCCTGTACAGCATCAAAACCACATTGCAAAGAATGCTTACCCACCTGTTCAGAAACATGTACTAAATCTTGCAACTCTTTACAATCAATACCTTCCGCCAGAGCATCAACCTTAGACTTCAACTGTGAAAGAAGATAGTTTTGGTATTTCAACATGTGAAACTGGCAATTCAAAGCCCTCATAGCTAGAGTGGAAGAAGTATAAACTTTCTTTCCCCATCTATCCAAGGCCCTGGCCTCTTTATCTGCAGGAACCGGATTCTTGACAACAGAAGCCTTAACACCTTTAGGCCCCTGGCTAACAGTTTCTGGGTGTGCCCTAGGACTCGTAACAAGATACTTATGAGCTTCAGGCACCCTGTAATACCTATCCGGTTTAACAGGAGCAGGAGGCAAAGAATCAGGATTTAGAGAAGCCTCTGTAAAAACATCTTCCACTACATCCAAAACAGGAGGTATAGCCAAAGGCCTATGCTGGGGTAAAAACAAAGATTCCCTAAGCCTTTTCCTGGAATCAGAGAAGTCCTGACCTTCCCACTTAAAATGCTCCCTCATGGAATGAAGACTTTCTGAAAAAGAAAAATCCTCAGGAGGAGAAGCAGAAGGAGTAGAATCATCCACATCAGAATCAGAATAAGGAGAGTACTCCTGCAAGTCTTCAGCCGAAGACTCTGAAGCATCCGAAGCCTGCTCAAAACTCCCTAGCTCAGGCTCCACCCTAGGTCTCTTATCAGGAGGAGGCAAAGAACCCCTAATCAAAGTAATCAAATCTTCTGCCATTTTAAGCATATGCTTCTTGGGCACAGTTCCTGAAGAACTAGGGGTGACACCAACTGAAGCTAAACCTGGCCTGCCTTTGGGAGAAGCCTTGGAAACAGAAGGAGAGGGCCTAACCACCCTAGGCAGGGAGGGGAGTATAGTAACCTGAGAAGCCCCATCAGCCTGACCTGCCTCCTGAGAGGCCACATCCTGCAATAACAAAGTCTCTCCCTGGGATCCCAAAGAAACCTCCGGTGGAACCACCGGCTCCACCGACACCTCTAAAGAACCGGCGTCCGGTACGGACGGTTCTTCTAGCCTAGGCTTAACTGCTTTGTCCTTGCGCTTCTTCGAAGAAGCGGGCGGAGCATCCGACGGCATTTTATAATTGCACCGCTTCCCGAAGACTAACCTGGCACAATCTAATCTTCTCTTTATAGTGCGCTTATTGAATCTAGCACAAGAGCGACACCCAACAACGTCGTGCTCAGGCCCTAAACAAGGAATACACAAAGTATGATAGTCTCTATGCGGTATCTGTTTCCCACAAGAAATACAATTATTCACTTTTTCTGACATCCGGTAAACCACTGAGGCAAGAAAAAACCAAAATATTCCCCAACGGGGTACTTAGCCAACTTTGACTCGGTCTGAAACTCCGAAATCGAACAATTTCAGAACGCCAACCGGCACTTGCAACACTGCTTCTGCATCGGACCATGCGGCAAAAAAGACTGAGGATATGACGTCGGTCATGCTCATTTGTACCCTGACGTCCTGATGTCAGTCAAATGCGCCTTGACCGACGTCAGCCTTATACTTTGATATTCGGGCCGACCGAGGACAGCGGACTACCCAAGTGTAAGGACTGCAGCAATGTGAGATGAAGAACATCTAAAAATTATACTAAGGTAAGTAATAGGGGTCTAAACATTTGTGAAAATAGAAATAATTTTCCACTAACCTGCCAGAGCCGGTAGAAAAGCACCTCGTCAGCTAAGCGGCAAACGAGATCTGAGTAGTTACCGCCTAGCATTGTGGGATATAGGGGAGCCTCGAGCCGGTGGAATTAGCTCTCGAGCTTTAGTATTGGCCGAGTCGGAGCCGAAGATCGGCTCCGAACCCATCCAGCAAGAATGAAGGCGAGATAGACAATTTATCAAGAAGTTATGTACTCACCATAACGTTCGATGTATGTAGTCCATTTCGCCTCATATTCTTAACCGTGGGTTCGGAGCCGAATATCAGCTCCGACTAGGCCAAACTTTTCTAGCTCGAAGTCTTTCTATTGGCTGGGCTAAGAAGGTATCCCATGCTGCATTGCTCTATAACCCCAGATCTAGTTTGCTGCGAACACCAACACTCATACTCCATGCATAACACCACCCAAGGAAAGGAAGAAGAAACCAACAGTGAAGAGAGCACTGAAAACCAGTCCTAACCTCCAGATCCCTCCAGGAAGGGGGAAGGTGGTGGGGTAAGTAAGAATGTGAGGCGAGATGGACTACATACATTGCATGTTATGGTGAGTACATAACTTCTTGATGTTATGTAGTCCAATCTCACCTACATTCTTACCCATGGGACAGCGTCCCCAGCACCTAAATCCTGGGAGGCTCAGTGGAAAATACTCCTGAGCACCGTGGAATCAAAGGAAGACCTGCCCCTAGATGCCACGTCCAACTTGTAATGAGTAACAAAAGTGTGAGGAGATGCCCAAGTAGCCGCAGCATAAATATCATCCATAGACAATCTGGCCTGATAGGCTGTAGATGTAGATACAAGACTGAGTAGAGTGAGTCTTCACCAGGAACGGTAGATCTTTACCCCCTGAGGAATAAATGAAAGATGCAACTGGATATCCACCTGGACAGAGTGATTCTGGAGACAGGAGGCCCAATTCTGTTTTCCGAAAAGGAAACAGACAACTGATCAGATTTCTGAGATATTTGGTTCTGTGCAGATAAAAACATAATTGTCTGTGTACATCCAATTGATGAAAATTAAAATTCTGCCTTGTTTGAGAACTGGGGAAAAAACATTGGCAACTCAATAGATTGATTAAGATTACTGACAGACGCCACTCTGGGAAGAAAGGAAGGGTCCGGCCTGAGAGAAACCCTATCCCTTATGAAAAATCAAGTATGGGGGGTTTTCTAGAAAGAGCTTGAATCTCTGAAAAGCGTCTGGCTGATGTGATGGCTACTAAAAAGACAGTCTTCCAGGTCAAGAATTTTAAATCACAAGTAGCTGCAGGTTCAAAGGGTGAAGTAAGAGCCGGTAGAACAAAGTTTAAATCCCAAGGCATGACAGGTTCCGAAACAGGAGGATGGAGTAACAGAGTGCCCTTCAGGAAAGCCTTAAAGAGTCTGTGAGCCATCAGACTAGGCTCATTAGCGACATGGAAGTTAAAAATTGCCGTCAATTGAACTTCTATGGTAGCGTACGCTGAGCCCTGGCAAAAAAGCATAGACAAGAACTCCAAAACAGATGAAATTGGAGCTATGTAAGGGTCAATCCCTTGGGTATGAGCCCAGATTCAAAATCTCTTCCATTTGCTGGAATAAACCTTCCTAGTAGAGGGCTTATGAGAGGAAGATAAAATATGAACTACCTCCGGCGAAAAATGAAGCCTGACTAATGATGGAAGTGGAGTAGCCAGGCTGTCAACCAGAGGGTCCGCAGAGAGGGATGGAGCTGCCCTGACATGTGTGTTAGTAAATCTGGTTGTGGGTCCAGAATCCAAGGCGCGTCTACGATGTAGGAATGGAGAAAGGCGAACCAAACCTGACGAGACCAGTGTGGGGCAATCAGAATCATTCTGCTTCCCAAGCATTGCGCTTTCTGAATCACCTTTGAAAGCAAGGGGACCGGAGGAAAAGCATATAGTAGACCGGAGGGCCAATCGTGTTCTAGAGCGTCCCTGGGTGACTCCCCCTGAGGGGGGATCAACGTGAAGTAGCTGCTGCATTTGGCACTGAGGGGGCTGACAAAAAGGTCGCAGCAAGGCTGACCCCCATCTGTGGAAGATCCGTTCCGCAACTAGACTGTTCCGGGACCAATCGTAAGGCATCAGTATAGCTCTGCTTAGCCTGTCTGCGATCACGTTGGACTTCCCCGGAATGTGCGTTGCCACCAGAAAACGTTGGGAAGACACTGCCCACTGCCACACTCGCATGGCCTCTCTGCACAGGGGATATGACTTGGTTCCTCCCTGCTTGTTCAGATACCACACCACTGACATATTGTCTGAGTTTATTGCAATAGTCCCAAGAGGGAGAAAGCTCTGAAGTGCCTGCAACACAATTAGCACAGCTCTCATTTCCAGGACGTTGATATGCAAATGTATATCGTGCTCTTGCCACATGCCTTGGACTGTCCAGCCTAGATGATGCCCCCCCCCAACCCATCTGGGAGGCATCCGTGGTCACCGTGGCAATCGGGGGCGGTGGAACAAAGGGTTTTCCCGTGTCCAGATTGTTGGTGCGAAGCCACCAACTAAGATCCTGTTTGCACCTGTCGGTGAGTAGAATAGGGTGAGAAAGTGGAAGCCTTTGGAGAGACCACTGAGCAAAGAGAAGCCATTGAAGGAGCCTCATATGTAATCTTTTAGAGGCACTAACGTTAATTGTCACAGCCATAGTCCCCAGGAGTTGGAGAACCCATCTTGCCTTCGCTCTTCTCAGAGGAAGCAGGGCGTGACCTTGTTGCTGTAGGACTCTGATTCTTTCCTGTAGTAGAAACGCCTACATTAGAACGGTGTCCAGCTCTGCACCTATAAAAGTGACACGCTGTGAGGGCAACAAGGCAGATTTTTCCCAGTTCAATGTTATGCCCAACTGCTGACAGAGTTATGGTGGAGTCCCTGGTCTGAATTAGTAGATGCCTGGTGGTGGCAGTGAGGAGCCAGTCATCCAGATAAGGAAACATCTGGAATCCTTGACGTCTCAAGTGAGCCGTCACCACCGCCAAACATTTGGTGAACACCCTGGGGCTGTGGCGAGACCAAAGGGCAGGGCTCGAAACTGAAAATGACCGGCTCCCAGCTGGAAGCGTAGGTGACTCCTGGATGCCCTGTCCATTTTGATATGGTAGTAAGCATCCTTGAGGTCGATGGAGCACATCCATACTTTTCCCAACAATGGGAGAATCGACTGCAATGTGACCATTCGGAACTTGGACTTTTGTACATAGTTGTTCAATCAGCTGAGATCCAATATGGGTCCTCAGGTCCCCTGTTCTTTTCGGCACCAAAAAGAATCTCAAGTCCCTAATGAGATCTGGTCTGAGGGGACATGCTGGATGGCTCCTTTTTCTAGCAGCTTTGAAACCTCCGAAGCCTCGTAATCCCTTTGACTGGGTGGAACATCTGGGATTTTCCTGACTGGAAGGTGGTCTGACGAAAAGGGAATGACATAACCTCCGGAAATTATTCGTAAAACACATTGGTCTTGGGTGATGTCTTGCCAGGCCTCCGGGTATAACGATGTTTGACCCCCCGACTGGCTCCGGAAACGCACAGTCAGGCCTCCCATCAGGAGCAACGGTAGGGAGAACCGTAAAAGGAATCGCAGTCTCCCGAGTTGCGGGGGCCTCCTCTGCCTCTAGAGCGGCATATTCCTGCATAATCCCCCCCTCCTCTGCCTCTGGAGGGGGGCTCACCTTGTGCACCGGGAAAAAACCTTTGATTTTTTGAACCACATTTTTCCTCCCCTCTGGGCCTTGGGATAAGGCCTAGAGGGAAGGGAAAAACAGACTACTAAAGCAGAGTTTTTCCCTCCTGTTAGCACCTGGTGAGGGCGTCTTTCACCTTGGTTCCGAACAAAGAGGAACCATCAAAGGGGGCGTCAGTGAATGAAGACTTTAAGGCCTCCGCGAAATGACAAAGGCGCATCCAGGCCTGCCTCCTAAGGGCGACTCCTAAGCCTGCTGCCCTACTCGCTCCCTTGGCTGCATATGAAATCAGCCTCATGGAGGAGTTAACGATGGAATTGAGGGTAGACATCTGGGCGTTAACCGTCTGGGCCACCGCCTCAAACGTTACCCATGAGAGCATCTCCAAGCTCCTTGAGGAGATCTCTCTGAGCAGTGTAAAGTTAGATAAGTAGTTCAGCGACTGTAAGGTAAAGGTCGCTGAAGACGGGGTACGCTTCCCGTACTGGTCCATAGTCCTAGACTCCTTGTTAGGAGGACGGACGGTGGAAGAAGTCTCCGCTAATTCCTTCTGGGTGGCCGCTGCCACCTCCATGGCATCCACAGGGACTCCCCTTGGACAAAAATTCCTTACCCGGGGGGAGCAGACAGAAATTTATTGGGTCTCCTGGGAACTGGTTCCACAGAATTGGGGTTCTCCCACACCCTCCAACAAATCAAATCCAGGAGCTCATCGAAGGGTGGGGACACCCAGGAGGCTGAGGGGTGAGCACAGAAGGGCCTTCTGGAAGACCGACCTCCTCGGAGGGGGATTTGGACGGCCAGTCACCTCTGTTTCAATATCTCTAGGATGTCAGAGAAAGAAACATCCTCAGAGGATGACTTGGGAGACCCCTCCGATTCCTCGAGGTCAGTATCTGAGGTGAGAGACTCATCCTGAGTGTCTATGTGCTTCCTCTTGCACGTTTTCTTTCTAGGGGGCTCCTCATGCAAACACTCTGAGGCGCCCTCAGAAACTTGGGGACCACTCATGGGGGTATCCTGAGGCCTTGGGGCTCTGCTGTCTAAAGATAGGTGGTGATCAGAGACCCGAACCGGAGAGGTAGGGGACAGAATGACCGACCCGCATGATGTCGCTGATGATCTGGCCAGCACACTCCACATGGCCCCAAAGGCTGGCCCTCCTGAGTCCCAAGAGCGACCAGCCTCCAAGGCCACGACAGGAGTCTGGGTTCCCCGCGCCGACGCACCGAGAGGGAGACTAGGAAAGTACAGTTTTGTACCAACCATAAATGTAGATGTTTGAGTGTTCATCCTGCTGCAGTCATCACACTTGGGTTTTCCTGCCGTCAGGCGGTCCCGCAGTCTGCCCGAATTCCAAAGTCTTGGTTCGGCATCGGTTGCTGTCGCTTCTTCCCTGACATCAGTGCGCCAGGGGTATACAAGAGGCATCAGATGCCATTTTCTTAAGTTTTTCTTGCCCCAGATGTTAAACAAATACATATAGCTATATAAAAATAAAACAATACCCTTAGGCACAAGCAAATACACCACAGAGGTAGCATAGGATAGAGTGGTAGAGCAGCAGGGTGAACACTCGAACATCTACATTTATGGTAGGTACAAAACTGTACTATGTTCATCGTGTTACCCTGCTGCAGTCATCACACTTGGGTTGAATCCCAAAGCTAAGGACGGGAGGTGGAGTCAAACAGGGTTAGAAGAAGCTAGTAAGCCCTGCAAAACTGCAGTGGCAAAACCAGCTCTAGTCTTAGAGTATACAGGTAAGTGATGGTGCTTGGTGAAGGTGTGCACTGAACTCCAAGTAGCAGCTTCCAGAATATCCTTGGTTGGCACTCCCCTGAGAAAGGCTGCTGATGTAGCTGTAGCCCTGGTGGAGTGGGACCTAATGTTAGCAGGTACTGGTTTCCCATGATGTGTGTAGCAGAAACGTATGCAATGCCCTATCCATTTAGAAATGGTCTGTTTTGAGATAGTTTTTCCTTGTGATCCTGTAGCATAGGCTACAAAAAGCTGGTCAGTTTTTCTGAAAGCCTTAGTTTTATCCAAGTAGTAATGTAATTGCCTGTGAATGTCCAAAGAGTGCAGGAGTCTTTCTCCTTTGTTCTGGGGATTGGGGAAGAAGGTGGGCAAGTGAATGGTTTGGTTTAGGGACACACTGGATACCACCTTTGACAAAGGAAGGATTAGTTCATAGAGAGACTCTGTCTTGATGAAAAATGAGGAAATGTTCCACTGCCATTAGTGCCTGTAGCTCTGAGACTCTTCTAGCTGAGGTTATTGCTAGTAGTAGGGCAGTTTTCCATGAAAGAAATTTTACATCAGTTGAAAACGTTGGTTCAAAAGGGGGGGCAATGTAAGCTTTTCCAGAACAAAGTTGAGATCCCAAGTAGGTGTTGGAGCTCTCCTTGGTGGTCTTAAGTTCTTAGCCCCTCTGAGGTACTGTCTTAAGAGTGGATGTGAGAATAATGGAGGATCCGTGCTGTAATGAGCTGAAATTGCTGAGGCGTGGATCTTAATAGATGAAAAGGAAAGTCCTTTGTGTAACATCTCAGTTAAATATTGTAGAATCTGAGGGATGTTTGGGTCAAGGGGATTTAGGCCTTAAGCCTGGTTCCAGGCGCAAAATCTTTTTCCATTTGTCTGAATATGTTTTCCTGGTGCTGGGCCTCCTGAATGACATCCATAACCGCTTTGGATAAAGGTGTCGGCTGGTTGTTTAGGTAATTTGCCATGCAGCCAGGTTTAACTCATTCCCTCCAGTACAGCCCTTTGGAGTGTGTACCTTTAACTCCCTGTGGGTGTGGCTTCAGCCTTTAAAAATGAAGTTCTTACCTGAGAGTGCTAACAAAGTCATTGACAGAGGTCATATAGCAATACAGTTGTGTTTGTCATCATGTATGCTTCAAGATAAAATATTCGGATACCTTGTATGTAGCATGGTTTTGGAATTACTAATGCAAACATGAACAGGCAATATTTGACGCCTAGAGAAGCAGTAGGTGGTAACTGCAGTAACGCCTGGAGACGTCACTCGGCTGTAATAAGTTAAAGTCTTGAGCTGGCTGTGTAGAATCGGATTGTCTTGCTGAGTGAGCAGATGAGGAATTTGTGGCAAAATCCATGGTGGGCCGTGGGCCATGTTCCTTAAAATTGGATACCAATGCTGGCGTGGCCAGTCTGGTGCAACGAGCATCATTTGTGGCCTCTCTAATCTGACTTTCAGCAGTACCTTTGCTAGAAGAGGCAGTGGAGGGAAGGCATACACTGTTAATGTTTTCCAACTGAATGAGAGGGCGTCCCACTTTCCAAGCTAGTGGATGGAAGGTCCTTGTGCAAAATTTTTGAAGTTGGTGGTTGTGGGGGCTTGGAAACAGATCTATGTCTGGGCGTCCCCATTTTTGAGCTATTATTGCCAATACTTGTGGATCTAGATTCCATTTGTGTGGATCCATGATATTTCTGCTTTGGTCGTCTGCCAATGTGTTTCTTTCCTGGCAGGAATTGTGCTTATAATTGAACGTGGTAGGACAGTGCAGTGTTCCACAAGGTCATTGCTTGCCTGCATAGAGGGTAGGAATGTGTGCCCCCTTGCTTATGTACCACATGACTGTGGTATTGTCCGTCTATTATTAGTTGTCCTGGGTGTAGAAGGTCCTTGAAAGCTGTTAGGGCATTCTGTACTGCTAGCATTTCTTTCTGATTGAAATGCAGATGCCTCTGATCTGTAGTCCATTTGCCCCGAATGCACTGCCCTGCCATGTGTGCTCCCCAGGCATAATCCGATGCATCTGTTGTCATAATTTGCCTGGCTGTGGGTAAGGTGAAAGGCTGACCATTGTTGAGGTGACATGCCTGTGCCCACCATAGAAACTCCTGTTAAAGGCAGGGAATGAGTGGTATCATTGTTTCCAAGCTGTGGCTGTGCTGAGTCCATACACTTTTCAGGTACCATTTTAATTTCCTCATATGCAGTTTTGCAAACGGTATTAGTAGTATGCAAGATGCCATGAATCCCAAGGCCTGCAGAATTTTTCTTGCAGGGAGTTGGGTCTTTGTTGCCATTATTTTGAAATATTGAAACAGCTGTCGTTGCTTGTCTGGCGTGAGATAAGCCATCTGGGCCAGTGTATTCAAGCTGGCACCCAGGAATATTATGTTTTGTGAGGGCACTAGTTTTGATTTCTTTTCGTTTACTGTTTACCCTAGGCAACTTAGGTGTTTGACAAATGCCAGATGCTTTAAAAGAACGCCCTTGCTATAAGGCAGTCGTCCAAGTATGGGTATATTTGAATTCCTCTGTCTGCAGAATGCAATTACTGGTGCCAGGCATTTTGTGAAGACCCTGGCCGCAGTAGGTAAGCCAAAGGGCAGTGCAGAGAACTGATAATGCGTTGAACCTGCAATGAAGTGGAGGTATCTTCTGCAATTTTGTCTGATAGGGACATGCAGGTATGCCTCCTTGAGGTCCAAAATGACCAGCCAAGCATTCTTGCCCAGCATGGGAAGAAGCTGCTGTAGTGTTAGCATCTTGAATTTTGGTACTTGCAGATAGGTGTTCAGAATTGAAAGATCCAGAATGGGTCTCCATGCTTTGTCCTTTCTTGGGACTAGGAAGAGTCTTGAGTAAAATCCTTGTCCTTGCTCCTGTGCAGGTACCTGTTGAATGGCTCTCATGTTCATGAGAGCTGTAATTTGTTTTTGTGCCTCTGCCCATTGATTTGGTGGCAGGTTTGGCATTCCTTTGACCCTTGGTAAGGTATGAAAGTGGAATCCGTATCCTTGAGAGACACTGTTTAGAAGCCATTTGTCTTTTGTGATGATGTGCCAGTTGTCTGCAAAAAATGCTAGTTTTCCTCCCAAGGGAGTTGCCAGGAGAGATTTGCTTGGTAGTTTGAGGATAGAGTCATTGTGTTAGTCTTCAGGTAGCTTGGGGCCTGTCTTCTCCTTTCTGGGTAGCAGAACCCCATTGGCGAGGTTTGTAAGGGCCCTGTGACTGACCTCTGCCCCTTGGGCATCTGTATTTGCCCCTCTGTGATCTGTCTGAAGCTGGAAAGGACGTTTTTTGTTGGCCAATTTCTGCTGAAACGAGGGGGTTGTACCTGCAAAAAATCCTTGACCGTTTGCACAGACTTTGCCTTATCCTCCATTTTCTTTAAAACCTCTTCTGCTTTGACACCAAATACATCCTGCTGTAAAGGTGCATCCAATAATTTTGCTTTAACATGGTCAGGTAGGGTTTGTTCTTTTAACCAAGCATGTCTACGTATGACAGAGCCAGTAACAGCTGCTCTACAGGAAGCTTCCAATGAATCAAATCTGCACTGTAAAGTATGTTTGCCCACCTGTTCAGCTGCATGCAACAGATCCTGCATTTCCTTGAATTCAGGCTGTTCTGGATGTGTGCTCATTTTTTGTTTTAACTGAGACATTAGGAATTGTTGATATTTCAACATGTGAAACTGGCAATTTAATGCTCTCATAGCCAGAGCTACTGAGATGTAGCTTTTCTTTCCCCATCTATCTAGGGCTCTGGAATCCCTTTCAGAGGGCAGAGGATTTTTAGCCATGGAAGCTTTTGCTCCCTTAGGACCCTGGAAAATTGTTTCTGGGTCAGCTACAGGGCTTTTATAAAGGAATTTGTGAGTCAGGTACCCTGTAATATCGGTCTGGTTTGGCTGGAGCAGGAGGTAGAGAGTTTGGATTTAAACTAGACTACGAGTAATCATCCACAATATCTAAAACAGAAGGGATAGCAAGAGGTCTGTGCTGGGGTAGTAAAAGGAACTCTCTGAGCCTTTTCTTAGAATCTGAGTAATCCTGGCCTTCCCAGTGGAAATGTTCCCTCATAGTACGTAAAGCTTCCCCAAAAGAGTAGTCTTCAGGCGGAGATGCTGAGGGAATAGAGTCTTCAGCATCAGAATCTTCATAAGGTGGAAAAGTGTAATCTTGTTCCTCAGAAGAATCTGAGGAGAGAGAAACTTAATCAGAGGATGCATAATCCTCCTCTTGTCTTGGTCTTATCAGGAGGGGGATGGGAACCCCTGATAAGGGTAATCAAATCTTCAGCCATCTTAAGCATCTGTTTCTTAGGCATGGGGCCTTGAACTGTAGACTGATGTACAGTTTTCTTAGGTTTTAAAGGAGTTTTAAGCTTAGCATAAGATTTAATGGTGAGTGTAGTCGGTCTGAAGACACCTTCTGCAACTGAAGGTGTTTCCACTGCACCGGTGTCGGTAGATGGCTGCGTCGGCCTAGTAGACTCCGCTTGGGAATCCGCAGCTGTCTGGGATTCCAGTTCTGTGTTAGTCAGGGGGCTGCGTAGGAACCTCACTGAAAACTGGAGAACCGGCGACAAGCCCAGCTGAGACCTCTGGGTCTGGCTTATTCCTAGGCTGCCTGTCCTTATCCTTGCGTTTTTTATGAATGGCGGTCGGCTGATCCGACAGCATGATATAATTAAATTTCCTACCAAAGTAATGCCGTGCGAAGTCAAAACGGTATTTGATAGTTCGTTTATTAAACCTAGCGCAAAACCGACATCCTGTGACGTCGTGGTCTGGGCCTAGGCAAGGAATACAATAGGACTGGAAGTCCTTATGAGGTATTTGCTTCCCACATGAAATGCAATTATCTTTTTCTGACATCGGACTGAGGCAAGAAAATGTTCCACAACGGGGTACTTAGCTTTATTGAAGACTTTGGACTGAAATTCAAATCGAAAATCTCGGGTGTCGGCCGACCGGCACTTGCGAACTGATTCTGCTTCGGGCACCGCGCGGCAAGAAAGACTGAAGAAAATGGCGTTGGATGCCTCATATACCCCTGGCGCACTGACGTCAGGGAAAAAGCGACAGCAACCGATGCCGTACCAAGACTTTGGAATTTGGGCAGATTGCAGGACCACCTGACGGCAGGATAACCCAAGTGTGATAACTGCAACAGGGTAACACGAACATCAGAGAGATGTCCCGAAGCCTCTCCCTCGGGTCCGAATGAAGAATCCAGAGTCCTGAATCACGAGGACGGCACTGACGGGGTCGAGAGTAGATATCGGCACCAATAAGCCAGGAGGTGTCATCGGAACCGACCTGGAAACATCACACGGAGCCGAGCACTCCGGCTCCGAATACTGGGATGCACTTGGAGGTGGAAGTACCGAAATAGGCTGCAGGATAGGCTCCGGAGCCGACTGGGACGGAGCCGAGAACAATTTAGCCAAAACCGGTGACTAAAGGATTCTCTGCACCACCCTATCAACGTCCACATCCAATAGAGTCCTGGAGGATTTGGAGGACATGGAGGGAGATCGAGATCTCCTCTCAGGTGATACTTGCCTAACACTAGGTGATCGGCTCCGAATAGGTTCCAATCTAATTGGAGCCGTTGCCGGTTCCATCACCGAATAGGTTCCAATATAATTGGAGCAGATGCCGGTTCCATCACCGAACTTCCTGTGGCCCCGAGGACAGTGGAACAGAGGATGTCGAAGCTAATTTAGCTACTTTCTCCAGTGGCTCCGAAGAGACTCAAGGAGCCGGAGAACTCTTTCGATTTAGTGGTCCTAGGTTTAGAGCTGGAAGCAGATTCTAGACCCTCTTCGAATGAGGGTTTCAGAAGTCCCTTCAGAATTACCTTATTCTTTCTTTCCTGAATTACCCTAGGACTGAATGCATGACAGAAGCTGCAAGACTCCTGCAGATGGATTGCTCCCAGACAATAAACACATACCGAATGCCCATCGGTAATGGACATTTTACAGCCACACTGAGCATTTCTTGAAGCCTGACGGCTTGTGCTCCTTAGAATCTTTAGACATCTTAAGAAATTACCAACAATCACCAAGACAAAAAATCACAGGTACTGAACCGACTGGAAAAAAAAAATCTCAGACTACACCACACTGAGTGCGGGAAAAAAACTACCACTAACTAACAAAACAATCCTCTGATACACACACACACACGCACACAAAGGGGACTATGACTAAAACCTCTAATTTAAATGGTTTTAGACCAGTAGTATACAGGGAAGCAAGGGGACAGACTAGGTCCTCTAACTGAAATGGGCCTAGCCCATTGGAACAGCTAGTGGGATACCACAGAAACACACATTTTTTTTTTCCATAAATAACACCAAACTAGGAATAGCTATTAAAATAGCTTTTTGTTTGTAATAAATTCTCTCAAGAAGAAAAAAGGTACTTGGCCACAGCCAAGAGCGAGACCACGTCCGAGCTACATGAGCAGCAAACGAGATCTGGGGAAATAGAGCAATGCAGCATGGGATACTACCTTAGCCCAGCAACAGAAAGACTTCGAGCTAGAAAGGTTTGGCAGAGTCGGAGCCGATATTTGGCTCCGAACCCACGGGTAAGAATGTAGGCGAGACTGGACTACATAACATCGAAAATTTCAGGAGGCGGCTGTCCAGCACTTGCGAATTGCTTCTGCTTCAGACTCTGCTTGGCAAGAAAGACTTGTGTAATGGCGTCGGCTGCATGTTTTATACTCCTGACGTCATGGAAGAAGCGACAGCATCCGAGGCAGAAATTAGAAAGACTCTGGTATTCAGGCCGACTGAGGGCTACCTGCAGGCAGATAACCCAAGTGTGATGACTGCAACAGTGAAACATGAACATCCAACAGATTGCTACTGATTTGTCTCGACAAAAGCCCTTTTGCAGGTGAACCAAGATGTTTATCACAAGGAATATTTCTGAGATTCAGGAGATTCAGAAAAACATTGCTATGGTCTTGTTTCGACTTCTCGAATATCAGTTTTGCACTTTGTACATTGTCAAACCATTTGACTGTGGGTACACAAGGCTACTCGAAATATGAATAAAGACGCACTCTTTGGCAAATCTCGAACTGCTGGCTTATTAAACTGTGTACCATTGTCAGAAATCTCTGTGCGGACTACACTGGACTGCAAAACGGCACTTCAACTTAGTAATGATAGTACTGGATGCCAGATTAGGAAGTAGGTGAATCTTGAACAAATATAATTAAGAGTCGACTTAACACCAAGTGATGTTGACCATTCCATTCAAAAATGTCTGTTGCTACTGTCGACCAAGGTAGTTCAGGAATCTGGTTTAGATGGAAGTGGATCTTTCTGTTGATCTGGATTACTACTATTACATACAGAACAAGATGAAAGTACTCAATATCCTTTGACACAAGTCCAAAATACTAGTCTTCTCGCCCTTTTGGTAGAATCAGTTCCTGGGTGGCCACGATGCAAGACTGTAATGTACTCTTGTAAGGATTTTGGAACAATCACTTTTGGACTTTTCATGAGGATACCATTGTCAATCAATCTCATCTCTGTAAGGAAAATATAGTTGCAGGTCTACTGGTGAACAACACTGCTTTGACGGCCATCTTCAACTGAAAGTAGTTGAGCTTCTGAAGAAATGGATCTAAGGCTGTGTGACTTCTAAGTTCAAGATGTGTGGAAGAAAAGTTTCACACTTCCATGACTTCAAAATCAAATTGCTCATGTTCATGCTGTTCAGTGGTATTTCTGGATAAAGTATCAGCAAGATAAAAACTTTGCCTTTTGTGTAGACAAGATTGAAATTATACTTTTGCAATTTGAAAATTATGCGTTGCAATCTGGCAGGAGCTGTATGCAAAGGCTTTCTCAAAATAGCGACTGGAGGTTGATAATCTGTTTCAATTTGAACAGGTCAGCCATAAATATAATCATGAAACTTCCAACATGCAAACAATTGCCAAGAGTTCTTTATCTACGCATACCGCATCTTGGTTTGGGTTAGAGTTCTGGACAAACAGGCTACTGGACTGCTCTCTTGAATGACTGCACCAAGCCCAAATTTCAAAGCATCACAAGAAAGAGTTACTTGTTTGTAAACATCATAGTATCTGAAAGTTGGTGGACTGGCGATTTTCTGTTTCAGGACATCAAATACACTTTGGTGGTGTTCTAACCAGGACCACGATATATCGTTGCAGCATGTCAACTCTGAGTGGTGCTGAAAGTTGGCTCAACTCTGGAATGAACTTGCCTAGGTAGTTAACCATGCCAAGAAAACGTTGTAGGGCTAGAACATTATCTGGAGCTAGCATCTCAAGAATTGCTGTTTGCTTGGAAGGATCTGGTCATAAGCCTGAACTGGTTAAGTGCCCAACATGAATAACTTCTCGTAGCCTGAATTTGCACTTCTGAAGATTTAGCTTAAGATTCACTTCACGTGCTCCTTCCATAGCTTTGATGTTTCTGTCATGCTTGGCTTCACCATTACCTCCTACTAGAATATCTATAGCAGCACATGGATATCCAGAAAATAATGTTCCATGGCACACTGGAAGACTTCACTGGCAGAATTTATCCCAAATAGCATTCTCACAAATCCGTACTTGCCAAAAGGAGTACTGAAAGTGGTTAACAATGAAGATTTTCAGTCAAGCAAAATTTGCCAAAATGAACTCTTCGCATCTAAAACAGAAAAAAACAATGGCATTTGACATAAGAGCAGTGACTTCTTTGACTGTATGCCACTGGATGACTATGGCTTTTCAGTGCTTTGTTTAAATCTTGTGGATCAATACATATTCTGGTGGAGTTTTTCTTATGAGTTACTACCATGTAAGAAAATCAGTCAGTTCATCAAATGGACAAATCACACCTTGCTGCAACATTTTATCTAGCTCAGCTTTGACTCTGTTTTGCATAGCTACTGGAACTTTCCGGGCTGGTTTGACAACTGGGCTGACTTGAGGGTCTAACTTCATGGGGCACACAACTGGGAGTTTGCCTAGATCGTCTCTGAAAAAGATCAGCATAGTTACAGAAAACAGACTGGGCAAAATCAGAACAGTTGTCTTCCAAGCTTACATGGTGGATTTCCTTATTAAATAAAAGTAGTCCCATTTTCAAACTGTCTCTGAAGCCTACTAATGACTGTATGTGCCTTTTGACTATGTAAAATCGCAAGTCACAGCTGTTCCCAGAAGAGTAACATGAAAGCACTACTGAACCTTCGGTCTGAATTTCTTCACTGCAACAAGCTTCGCACACTTCGCCAACTCAAGCGTCTCACCAGCACATACTCTAGCAGATGTTTCTGCTGGCGTAACACTGCACTTTGAACAAGTGTCAACGCTGAGCTCTATGGTTCTTCCATTTATCCAAACAGTACAAAATGCTTCATTCTTTGCCCACAAATCTACTTCACTGTTTCATTAAGCAGACACACCATCAACATAAGTAGGATCACCATTTTCTAATTGATCAACTTCTCTTTGAATGTTCCCTTTTAATAAAAGAATCTGCCCTATTTGATTTACCAAACTTTTGGAAATTATTCCACTTTTTATATCTGTGGGATTGCTGACCTAAAGCTAAGCACTTTTCAGTTTTAGCCACATGATTGCCACCTCAATTATAACAGCTGACTATGAGGTTTAGGTGAGGGAACATGCTTTGAGTTTGCTGACTCATCCTTGTGCTTCACTGAGACTGTGCGTGCTCTGGAGTTTCCTAGAATGTTACAGGGTTTAACAGGGGCTGCTACAGGACTCTCAGTTGCTGCCATGTGCTGGGGCCTGTTTCTTTTAACCACGTGCTGCATCATACTGTCAAACATTAGTACTAGAAGATACTGGAAGCATGTATTTCTCATTTATAAGCATATTTGCGTGCTTTTCTGTGAGCTCATACAGCTGACAAATCTCAATGGCCTTATTCAAAGTTAAATCACTTTCACGAAGCAAAATCTTTTTCAAAGCATCATCTTTAATACCATACACAAGTCTCTTATTAACTCATCCCTTAAATCACCAAATCTGCACATTTTACCTTTGTTTCTCAAGTCAGTTATATAGGCTTTTGATCCCTTGTGTAAAATAAGTGCCTTTCCATTGAAACATTTGTTTGGGAGTTGCACATTTCTCTAAATTTATATTTTAAGCACTCGGGGGGGGGGGGGGGGCTTCCCTTGTGTCTGCCTGAACCAATATACGACTGTTTTCCCCTTCCTCTGCAAACACAGCAAGTGCATACACAAATGAACGCTCTCTTTCTATGGCTTCAGAATCAGCTAAATTAAGCAAAATAAATGCCTCTGTATGTGCATCTTATCAGAAAATTCAGCTGTAAGAAAAAATCGTACTCTTGCTCAAACACGCTATAACTGTCTGCAATATTATCAAAGATAAGTGGAGCTGGTCTACGAAATCCTTCTGCCATGCAACAAATTATAGGAAAACGCAATGCAGTCTTGGTCTACTTGTAATTATGTACAAACACGCACACACACCAGGTACTTGTAACAACATTCAAATGCATAATGAACTCTTTGCAATACTGTACTTTGCGAAATATGCTTCGAAAGGGCTGTATTTTGCCAAATAACTGCACTGTAATACAGCACAAACCTGCAAACACTTTGTAATCTTCAGATATCTCTAATAGCTTTAATTAATGTTACAAATTAGCACATAGCAAAACGTTGTTGTTTTCCTTATTTTCTACATTTGATGCGATTCAGACAATATTTCAAACATTTTTGTAACTATTTTGAATATTTTTATCAGTGTTGCACTTTTGGACATTTCATTAAACTAGAAATTAGTTTTCAGCGTTCTGAGCGCTTCATTTTATATCCGAGTAAGAAATCGTTTAAGCAAGTTTAAGTACCTGGAATTAGTTTCTAACTGGTTTTGCGAGTAGTACGTGCAGTAGGGATGATCCATTCCTCTATATTCCTCCAACATCAACAGAGTGCCTCCTGGCCTTGATTCTGGATCCCATTCTGACACCATGTCACTCGCCCTATGTTATGATTCAAGACGAAAGGGTGGCGTAGTTCATTTGTATGTTTTATTATATAGAAACATCAGGATGGATAGCAGCAACATAAAATATAAACTGTTTGACAGACCATTACATACATGCTTACATTTTAACAGCTCTCTACAAAATAGCAGTTTGGCTCACACGTGCTCAGTATTTATACAAATGTGCAAGCCTATGGAAAGCTTCTTAAAGGTATACATACTGATCTACTGAAGTTCCAGCTTGAGGCATGGAAGTAGAGGGACTAGAAACTCTAAAAGACTAGAATGTTGAAGCCAAACTGACTTTATAAACCAGTGAAGCTATCTCATGTGGAGCTTGGCTAGAGGGATCATGGGAATGGTGGAAGCCATGTAAACCCAGAGCCCTCAGAAATTCTCTGGTTGTGAGGAGAGTTAAGGCCTTGAGAGAAGGCAGGGGTGCCAGCATTGGAACAGTCTGGTTCCTGCAACCCAGAAAAAATGATGAGAAAGTCAGGAATGGCTATAGAAATTTACATTAAGCCCCAGGCTTTGAAAGACAGAAACTGTAAAGTGTAGCTGCTAAACCAAAACTGCTTGAGAAGAGGACTGAATAAGCAGGTTGTCCATATAGGGAAATACCTGTACTCCCCTTAGCCCACAGAAGACAATCATAACAGCAGGGCATTTGAAGACCCTTGGAGCAGTAGAGAGGCCTAAGCACAAAGCAGAAAACTGAAAATGTCAGGAAACAGAGAAATGTAAAAACTTCCAAAAAAAGGGATGAATAGGAATGTGTAGATATGCATCCTTAAAATCCAGGGAAACTAGAAAATGCCTGAGGAAGTAGCAGAGGAAATCAGGTTTGAAGGGATAACATCCGAAAGGAAGGGACTTCAAAAAGGTGTTTAGCTGAGAAAAATCCAGTATTGGTCTTCAGGTGACTTCTTTCCTGGGGACCAAGAACATTGAGCAAAAACCCCTGCCCCCTCTGAGGAGTTGGAACTTCTTGAATTGTTCTTTGAGCTAATAGGTCCTGAAGCATCTCTGAAAAAAAAGACAGTTGCTTCTGAAGAGGCAGAGGAATATCCACAAAGGAGTGTGAAGATATTTCCAAAACTATGAAATAATCCTGGCAAATTATGGAAAAAAAAAAAAAAACAGAAGTCTTGGGTAGCCTTTCATGAAACAGGGATAGGGAAAGATGCAGAGAGAGAAATGTGACGGAGAAGAACAGGAGAATCAGACAGCACCTGATGTGTCAGGAAAAGGAGGCCTCCGAATAGAAGGCCCCTTCTATCACCCCGCTTACCTTTGAGAGGGCAAGACGGTCTATGAACAAATGCAGGTTTACTTGGATAGCTCCTCAAGCTTGAGCATACGTGAAATAAAAATATGTTTCAATTTCTATAAGGCCTTGCCTTTTTCTTGCAAGGACTTAAACTCCGCAGCAGCAGCAACAAACAAATGCTTATTGTCCATAGGAGCATCCTTCAGTTTAACTTTGACATTAGGTAAAGACTGAAGTCTGAGCCAGGAATACCACCTCAGAACAGACCTAAAAGCAACAGCCCTAGCTGAAGCATCAGCTGCATTTAATGGAATGACAGGCCACTTGGGAGGACATCCCAAGCAAGACAAGGGTAAAGGCCTTCCCCTCAGAATCAGGAAGATCAGAAACAGCCTGACAGGCTTGAGAGAACAGCCAACACACACCTAGTCATGCATGTCTGATAATTAACAGCTCTAAATGCCAGGGTAGTAGAAATGTACACCTTCTTATACAATCTCCATGGTTCTGCTATCCTTATCAGATGGCAGAAATCTACTGGAAGCCTTATCTGAAGCCACAAACACCAAAGAAGAATCAGCAGAACACAAAACAATTTGCAGTCAACAGGCACATTATAAAACCTATCAGGTTTTTATGGAGCAGTGTGGATCAAAATCAGGAGCCTGAGGAGCAGTAGAAAAAGCATCCAGCAAGTACTGGTGAAACAGCAGAGGGCCTAAGAGACTCCATTTGCAAAAGCTTGTAGCACCTCTTCTGAAGAGACACTTGAGAGCAGTCCCATTTTAAAAATTCCAACATTCTGGAAACAGTATCACCAAATGCAATCTCCACTGGAGAAGAATCAGGACGGATACTCTTCCTTTTCCTCCTCAGAAGAATCCTGCTCCCTAGGTCTCTTGAGAGGGGTAGAAGACCGTTGGGGAGCAGGAACAGAAAAAAACACATGGAGGCTTGAGAGCCATAGGGGCATTAAACAAGCCTTGAGTGAAGTTCTGCCAGTCACTCTTAGGATCTTTGGGAGCAGCAAAATATATTTAGTTTTCTGCTTATTTTGAGTGGGATGCCGGCCTTAAAAAATGTGGAAGTTCTGACCCCAGATAGCACTAAAGTAATAGTCGGGACCTCTTCTCTAATTAAAATTTGGGAAACATCCCTAGGCCCTTCAGTAATAACCAGCCAAGGTTCCCCCTGTGCTTCCAGTGCAGATGTCTGCAAAACCTCCATGGCCAAGCATGGTGTCAGGTCCATGTTGGCCTATGAAACAGTCACAGCAGAGGAATCCGAGAATGAAACCAGACACTCCTCTGGGCTTTCAGCAGCCTTGAGAGAGACATCTGGTGGAAACGATAGAGCCGAAAAATCAGACCTAGCTTTCTTGGCCTTTTCCTTTGTAGACAGCAGGCCTGATGACCAGGAAGATCCTTTCATGGTACCTGTAAGCAAACGGTTTAAGTTACTGGTTCTCAAGATAAATTTGCTAGGGAAGAAAGCAGACTCCTCAATGTCTTAGGAACAAATCTCATAAGACATGTCTGGTGGTCCCCTGCCATAAACAAACTACAACAGAAGAAAAACAGTTGCAAAAAAAGAGTAAAATCCCATGATTGGAGGAAACCCTAATAATTGGCGACTTCAACTACCCCACCATTAACTGGGAAAACTACTCATGTACTAACTCCTTAGTCCAACGCTTTCTGGAATTCATAAACTCCAATGCCCTAGATCAACTTATCTACACCCCCACCAGGAGCAACAATATCCTAGACCTAGTCATTACCAACATGAGTGACTGGTGTTCCACACCTGAAGTCAACTCCTCATTGGTCGGATCCAACCATAAGCTAATCACCCTCGATATCCACATCCCACCCCCACCCCCCATTAAGGACACCACAGTAAGAAATTTCTACAAAGCCAACTTCATGCTTCTTAAGACAGAAGTAGTGAACTTCATGACACCCATGCAGATGGACATTACAGTTACAACTGCTGAATCCTACACAAATGCACTCTATAAGCACCTACATGAGTGCATGGATCATGCTATCCCAAACAGAACCAAGATGCTATCCTCCAAAAAAAGGAAGCCAATCTGGTGGTCCCCTGCCATAAACAAACTGTACAACAGAAGGAAGAAACTGTTGCAAAAGAGAGTAAAATCCCATGAGTGGAGGAGCTTCCTGGTCAGCCTCAGTAAGAAGCTGAGATCCCTTTAAAAGATCCTCCAAAGCTAGCTACGAAAATAAAAATACCACTAATTCCAAGGACAACCACAAAGCATTCTATAGCTATGTCAAGAATCTAAATGGCAACACCCAGATCTGCTCCAAGTTACAGCACAAAGGCATGAAAATTACAGAACCAATTGATATTGCCAACATCCTGGCAGATGGGTTCAGTGCTAACTCTACCCCCCCTCCACCCCCTAAAGGGCCCATATCTATACAGGAAGAACACAGAGTCCCTGTAATCAACAACTACGCAGGTGAAAGCTGCACTCTCTAAAGCAGAAAACACAGCATCCATGGGACCGGACAACATCCCAGGCTGCGTTTGACACGAAATTCAGAATGAACTGGCTCCCCACTTAAGCACCATGTTCAATAATAGCCTCGCATCAGGCTTTGTGCCCACTGAATGGGCACAGCAACAGTTATCCCACTCCATAAAGGGGGAGCCACCACTGATCCAGGGAACTATAGACCTATTAGCCTGACTAGCCTGGTCTGCAAAGCCATGGAACGTATCATCATGGAACTCGTAAACAAAGACATTGGTAACCTCCATACTCTGGATCCCAATCATTTTGGGTTTGTGAAAGGCAGATCATGCCTCCTGAACCTGATCGACTTCTGAGGCAGTCACCAAAGCCGTAGATGAGGGTAAAGTGGTTCACACAGCCTATCTTGACCTCACCAAGGCTTTCCACACCATCCCCCATTCTGGAATTATAGCTACACCCAATAAACTAGGCATAAATCCCTACATCACAAGATGGGTTGCCAACTGGCTCACTGACAGAACCCACACTGTAAAAGTTGCAGACTCCAAATCTGACCTCAAACCAGTGACAAGTGGAGTACCACAGGGTTCCGTCCTGGGACCGCTCCTGTTTGGTATCTACTTCGCTGAAGTACAGGCTAACACAGAAGGCCTCTGGCTAACGAAGTTTGCAGAGGACTGCAAACTAGGAGCCATAGTCAAGTCCCCAAATGATGTGAACATCCTAAAGAAGGGCCTCTCAGACAGATGCCTGGTGTCAAAGCCATGGCCTCAAGCTCAATGCCAAAAAGTGCAGTGTCATCCCCTTTGGTAAAAACTCTGTACCCATGAACTACCACATAGGCAGCAATCTACTAACACCGAATACGGGATAAGAGACCTTGGGACCCAGGCAGACAGTAGTCTCTCATTTGATAGTCACATTGCCACAGTAGTCAGGAAGTCCTTCTACGTGGCACACCATCATAAAAGGGTTCTCATCCAGGAAAAAAGAGGTCGTTGTTACTCTCTACTCATCACTCAGACCCATTACAGAGTACAACGCCCCTTTTGGAATGTACCTCAAGACATCTGCAGCAGCTGGAAGGCTACAGAAGTACCTCACAAAGAGGATTACTGGACTCAAACAAATGCCCTACACTGACCGCCTCAAAAAACTCCAGCTTTACTCTGTAGCATATCGCCTACTCAGAGGTGATCTCTGCCTAAATATGTCAAACCCAGAGCTGTTGGACATGCTACACCTAAAGAAATCCCAATCCCTCCGAGCTACACGCTCTATGGACCTAACCTTGTCACCACAATAAACAGGACATGCTGGAGGGATAGATTCCTATCCCAGAGACTTCCCATACTCTGGAACAGGCTACCCATCTATGTCAAGCAAAGTTCTTCATTAGCACTCCCAAGAAAAATCTTGATGAGTGGATGGGAAATAGGAAATACACCCCGGGGATCACTTCTGTCTCTCTGCTCGTCAGTGGCACAGGAAAATAACTTTCTTGGGTGGCGTAAGCCAGGGAACCTTGTTGGCTAGGCTTACATAGGCCCTTGGGCAGATAGCCTAGTACTTACCTATGAACTCCCTGGTCAACCTCAGTAAGAAGCAGAGATCCCTCAAAATCCTCCAAAGCTAATTATGAAAACAAAATCGCCACTGACTCTAAAGATAAAGCATTCTATATCTATGTCAAGAATCTCAATGGCAACACTCAGATCTGCTCTGAGTTACAGCACAATGGCACTAAATATACAGAACTAACTGATATTGCCAACATCCTGGCAGATAGATTTAGTGCTAACTTTATCCCCCTCTCATCCCCTAAAGGGCCCATCTCCATACCGGAAGAATGCAAAGTTCCTGTAATCACAGCTGCACAGGTAAAAAAAAAAAAACAACTCTCCAAAGCCAAGAACACAGCATCCATGGGACCTGACAACATCCCAGGCTGCATTGTACATGAACTACAGAATGAACTAGCACCCCACCCAAGTACCATGTTCAATCATAGCCTCACCTCAGGCTGTGTGCCCATTGAATGGCACACAGCGACCTTTATCCCACTCCACAAAGGGGTAGCCACCACGGACCCTGGAAACTACTGCCCCATTAGCCTGATGAGCCTGGTCTGCAAGGCTATGGAACGTATCATAGAACTTATAAACAATGACATTGGCAATCTCCAAACTCAGGACCCCACCCAGTTCGGGTTTGTAAAAGGCAGATCACATCTCCTAAACCTGATAGACTTTTTGAAGCGGTCACCAAAGCCGTAGATGAGGGTAAGGTGGTTCCACACAGCCTATATAGATCTCGCCAAGGCTTGACACTATCCCCCACTCTGGAATTATAGATAAACTCACTAAACTAGGTATAAATCCATATGTCACAAGATAGGTTGCCAACTGGCTTACTGACAGAACCCACACTGTGAAAGTAGCAGACTCCAAATCCAACTTCAGCCCAGTGACAAGTAGAGTACCACAGGGTTCAATTCTGGGTCCTCTCCTGTTTGGTATCTACTTCTCTGAAGTACAGGCTAACACAGAAGGTCTTTGGCTAATGAAGTTTGCAGATGACTGCAAACTAGGAGCCATAATCAAAACTCCAAAAGATATGGACATCCTACAAAAGGGCCTCGCTGACAGATGCCTGGTGTCAAAGCCATGGCCTCAAGCTCAATACCAAAAAGTGCATGGTCATCCCTTTTGGTAAAAAAACTCTGTACCCATGAACTAACACATAGGTGGGTAGCCTATTTAACACTGAAAGTGTGATGAGGCCTTGGGACACAGGTGGACAGTAGTCTCTCCTTTGATAATCACGTGGCACACCTCATCACAAAAGGTTTCTCATCCAGGAAAAAATGGTCATTGTTCCCCTCTACTCGTCACTCATTAGACCCTTTATATAGTACAATGTCACTTTTGGTATGTACCTCACAAGACATCTAGAACTGGAAAGGCCGCAGAAATACCTCACAAAGAGTATTACCGGCCTCAAACAGATGCCCTACGCAGACACAGTCTAAAAAAACTGCAGCTTTACTCTGTCGCATATCGCTTACTCAGGAGGCGATCTCTGCCTAACACACAAAGCTATGTCAAACCCAGAGCTTTGGACATGCTCCACTTAAAGAAATTCCAATCCCTCAGAGCTACACGCTCTAGGGACCTAAACCTTGTCACCACAATAAACAGAACATGCTGGAGGGATAGATTCCTGTCCCAGAGACTTCCCATACTCTTGAACAAACTACCTATCTATATCAAACAAAGCTCCTCATTAGCACTCAAGAAAAATCTTGATGATTGGATGGGAGATAGGAAATTCACCCCAGGGATCACTTCTGTGGCTCTGCTCGACAGTGGCACAGGAAAATAATTTTTTGGGTGACGAAAGCCAGGGTAACTTTTGGCTAGGCTTATATAGGCCCTAGAGCCAATAGCCTAGTACCTACCTATGAACATATGGCTTTGTGAAGCACCTGCACAGAACACTGCTTGTGACCGTCTTTATGGGGAGTGTCTCCCGCAGTGGCATTTCCCCTGTTCTGGATGTAACCAGATTAAAAGGCAAACAAGATAAATCAAATCAAAAACCACAAAAGGGCACTTATCTGAAAGTGGTAGGACTAGCAGACAAATGGGCATTCAGACCATCAATGACTGTTAGGGACTGGCAGAAAAGTTGTTCAGATGATGGTACGCCTGGATGTCACCTCTATGCCCTTCATTGTGCATGTGGAGCATACGTCTGAAGTACGGCGTACGCTTTACAACCAAAAGGCTTTGGTATACTGACCAAACGTCAGGCTGCCCTTCGCAGGGGATCCCTATTGTAAAGAATACTGCAACAGTGATATGGAAGGACATCTACAGCTAACAGCCTTAACCCTCTGCCCCAACTGCACACAGTTTAGTAGATATGCGAGTGACCCACAAATGGCTTGGAAAAAAAAAAGCCAATAAAAAGTAGCACATTGTAAATAAAAAAAAAAAAAAAAAAAAGTCTTGTGTGTTCCCAGAGAGGAAACACCAACATTTAAATAATCACATAAAAAGCCTACGCAGCCAATTCACCACAATGCTGCTCACAGAACCTTAGCAGTCAATGCTGCATGCACTCACTTGGAGAGTATGGAGGAATGGGCACAAAAAACCCTATGTTCTTACCACAACATTCCATCTGTGTTGTTGATCTTCACTCATTACTGATGGGTGTCAGTTCTGTCCTCGGAACCAAATCGGCCATAACAAGCTCACACCAGCCAAAAAAACTCTCGAGCTAAGCTTTTACCCATAGTGCCCCTCGCTCCATTACCTCAGATCTGGTTTGCCGCGTACTGAATCAAGACCCGTCAGGTCAACTCTCAGCAAAGTCTTTTCAAATTTGGTCTCTTAAGCCTTGCTTTTTTGTTTCATATATCTAGTTAGCCTATTGCTGGTACTCCCCTTTGCCCCCTCTAAAGTTTCTTCTCTGTTGTTGAGAGCATCTCTGTGATTTGTTTTTTCCTTTGTGGCTAAAATTGCGCTGTGACCATTGCAACAGGAAAATGCCTAATGTGGACAGCCATATGTCCTATGTCTACTGTCGCTGGGTTCCACACCTATTTGTGAAACCCCTTGTGAGATTTGTAAAGGGCAAAACGTAAAAATAAGCTTATGCTTAAAGGTCCCCTTACATCTTCCTTTCACGCAGGCCATCTCTGAGACAGAGGGCTCATCTCCTCCTACCCTTCTCTCTTCATGCTAGTCGACTGAGCCGAAAGCTAAAATTTCAAAATTGGCACAAACATCCCCAGCACCAAGGCCTCATACCACCTCTATGGTGCTATCTTTGGTTCTGGCACCTCAGCAGCCAGCTACGGCGCCATCTTCTGCACCTATTTCCCAAGCTCAGACTACGACACCAATTGCAACACTACAGACTTCCCTTTCGGCACCAAAAATGTTAATTCCAATTCTGGTCACTTCCCCCCCTACCTATACATCATGCTGGTCCCTTCGAACTCTGTGCCGAAATGTGAAATAACCCCTCTGACCAGATATTCCCCTTCGGTGGATGCAATTTTTGGCCAACAATGCAGCCCATTTCTAGAGCATCCCGACTCCCCATCAGCGATATCCACATGCTCCTCCAGGAGGCTTTCGGAACTGGACGTAGTGAGGCTTGCTGATCAGCTCCAGGTGGCCAGAGAATTTCCAATGCCTTCCAAATCCTCCCTCCCACACGGAGCATAGGATTTCTCCACTGACTCCTACGTACTTTCCTCCTTCGACATCTCTGGAAGTATGAGAGCCTTCGATACAGATGCCAACCCAGATTCCAGCTTCTTCGGTTCCATTGCTAGACCTTACCATGGCTCCAGAGTCTACCGTTTGGCCAGACTCACCCGGAGCCAGGCCATCCTAGGGATCGAGACTGGTCTATCAAGCACAGTGATCCCTAGTATATCGTGCCTGTTTTTTCCATGGTGCCATCTACTACTGTTCTGGTTGCTTTGAAGGAACTGGGTCTTATCACGGCTCCTTCCCTGGCAGTGGTTTTGGAACAGGGTTTGACCCCAGTCCCAAGGTTTTCTCTCTCTGTTCCGGGCTCGCAATCCCTCTTTGGGTGGACCTGCTTTCCAGGTGATTGAGAGAGCACTTGTCTCTGCAAGCTCCCAGCTGCTCCCTTCGGCGCTGGAAACTCATATATCTTTCCTCTGAGCCGCAGCTGACAAAGCCCACTACTCAAGAACACTGGGCATGGGAACCTCAAGACCACTCCGCAGAGTCCTCCTCAGATGTCCCTGCTGAGGTGGTACTTTGCAAGAGATCGAGCAAGAGGAAGCACACAGATTCCCCTGAAGAATCTCTCACTGAAGATAGTCTACAATAAAGGGGAAGGGTCCCCACAGTCACCCCCTGAGGATATCTCCTTTGGAGACATACTGGAAATCTTGAAGTAGCGGGGAGACTGGAAAGTCCACCACCCCTTCCTTCTTGGAGGAGTCTGTATTCTTGCAGGCTCTATTTCCTGGGTGATCCCACCTGCAGATGACCTGGTTCAGCTCATTGTGCAGCACGCCTGGAAGAGTCCCGATGCCACTGAACCTATCCCCCTTTGAGACCAGACAAACTTCTTCCTCCTCCAGGGGACAACCCACACTTGTCTAAGGGCCTACCAGTAGATGCTATGGTTGTGGTAGAATCCACCAAGAAAGAGCTTGCCAAGGAGAGCTCTACTGTCCAATCCCCCTAACAGGGAGTCCTGGGTGATAGACTAGGGGAGTGGGTGCACTCTTCAGTGACCTTTGCCATACAGTCCCTGAACTATCTGGCACATTTTACCCCGGCTTCAGAAAGACCTAATCTCAGAACTCTCAGAAATCCTAGCAGGAGCAGTTTCTGATGATGTATGTGAAAGTTGCCTCACAACTTGCCACCCTGGAATCCATCTCTAACTAGTCCATGCGGTTGATTTCTCACTCTACCAAAGGGGTGGCTAGAGCAGCAGGTACAGGCGTTGGCATGAGACATCACGCCTGAATGCGCCTATGTGATTTTGCAGATCCCTTTAAGCCTTCCTTGCCGAATGCCCCAGTAGAGGCTTCTTTTCTTTTTGGTCCCAAGGTAAAAGGCACTTTTAGCCAGGTGTGAAAATGACAGCAAGACCTTGTCTACTGTAGGCGTACGTTTTTCCACCCCCCCCAACATTCCTACTCTAGGAATCAGAGGAGTGGAAAGATGTGGTACACGAAATCCCAGGGTCCTTTCCGCGACACATGCGGCGAGTTTTCCCCATGGGGCAGAGGGGGGAACTGGAAGACACCCCTTCAGAGGCAGAGGGGGAACCACATAAATCAGGGATCCAGAGATTCTCTCTGGGCAGCCCTATCAGCTCTCCTGAAGAGCACCCCGATTGCTTACCTCTGTGGAAGCAGTCGGGGGATGATTTTCTCTCCACCACCTTGCCTGGCAAAGGATAGCCACAGATTTTTGGGTGTAGACGATAACTGCTGGAGATTATCACATCTCTTTCAGTCTTTACCCAAGACCGCTACAGCATATTCCAGACGTTCCACCCAGTCAAAGAGAAGCAGCAGCTCAAGAATCCAAAAACTGCTTCTAAAAAGAGCCACCCAAACAGCCCCACCAGACCACATAGGATCTGGATTCTACTCGAGGTTCTATTTGCTGCCAAAAAAGACAGGGGACTGGAGGCCAATTCTGGACCTCAGCATCCTAAACAAATTTGTCAAAAAAGATTCTGGATGATCACGGTTCAGTCTATACTTCCCCCCTATGAAGAAATACGATTGGATGTGCTCGACAGATCTTCAGGATGCATACTGCCACATAAAAATTGACACACACACCAGAAGATTCCTCCACTTCCGTCTGGGAGCAGAGGATGGAACAGACACCCATCAAGTAAGGAATGAATTAAGATCATCAGATCATTAACCAACTATATTATCTAGTCCCGGTGCAGCCCCTCTCTGCCATTCATTGCAAAAAATCATGCAGAAGGTTAACTTTATAGCGTTTCGAAAAATTGGATGACCTGTCTGCGGTTTTATTTGGAGCAATTTATGTGCTACAAAAATATCATACTAAGGCATTTTGAAACACTCTCCTGTTAGCTACTAAAGAAAAAAATATTTACAAAAAAATTTAACACGGACAGGTGAACAAATTAATGCTACAGATTAAGGAATATGTGCCATTAACTGAGTGAGGTTTACTTCTACACCTTTTGACTGTAAAGTACAGAGCTGGCATTTTATTTCTGCCAGGTGTAACTAACACCTAAAATTTACTGAGTTATGTAAATACTTTTCTGCCCAAATCCCTTTCAATGAAAAGGGTTTAATTCCTGAATTAAAATCAGCATAGAAATAAAACACTGCAAATTAGCCAGGTAAATAAATGGCATGGAACCATGTAAATTAGTTGGCAAATCAAAAATGTGTTGAGCTAACCAAATACTTCCAGAAAGCAGTGGACAGAAAATTCCTGCTGCTAAAATACCAGCACTCACCTTGAGATCTCTATGTACAATTCGTTTCTGATGGCAGTACTGCACCGCAGACAGTATCTGTATGAAAACAGAAACATAATCCAAGTTTAACCTTGTGGATATACTGCCAATTTTACAATACACTTAGTAAGCAACCAGTTAATTAAAAACTAATATAGAAATTAATCTGGTCAGCAGAAAAAATGATTGGTTGTGTAAAATGAAGCAGAAATCTAATTTAAAAAGTGGTTGACTTTACAAGTGTTCTCTATCATGCATCACCAGTCCTTAATGCCACTTATCTGGCAACATTCCAATAAAGTGAAAGGCATGCAGGGTTTCAGGTTTTTCTGTTATCGATAATTGTCACTTTTAATGAGAAAGGTACTTCTACTATGCTTGTGAATCCCTAATCTTGACATTCTGCCACTGTTATTTTCTTTTTAAATTCTTGAAAATGTTACCTGCCGTATACCCTTTTAATATCCTTGAAAAGTCTGATATCTACTACATCCCTCAACACCATTCTCTCATTTCTGTCAGCAACATGACTTCATACCCTTTTGCTTCCCCTTCCCTGCTCCCTGGTTTAATAATCTGTTTTTTCTCCAGAAGTTTTCAAGGAATCCTACACTCTGAAACTTAAGGCACTACTACATTTCATTTGGAAAATGTTTTGTATAGATGACTAACCATAACATCACATGCTTTACTGCATTATACAGATATTCCTAACAAGGACTACATGTACAGTTTCAATAATCCCTTTTTAATTGGCAAGATCCACTAAGCTGCATTTCTCATTGTGCCAGCTCCAATGGCATACAGGGATAAAAGCCCCGACTACAATGCAGGCAACCACAGACAGACTAGCAGCTTGGACACCTGTTGGAACTAGTATCCGGATAAGAGGAATGATGTGGCTAAGTCAGCTCATCACACTTCAGGGAGAATGGATGCGGATGCGGTCTTGAGCCTGGGGACAACCTGCAATAAAATACCACATGGTAATAGGTGGCCACACAGAGGTACCACATTGTAAAGGGGCAGGACCATTTGATTGCTTGCGTGTAGATGCTTGTATGTACACTGAAGCATACTAATGCACACCACCCTCCTGGACACTTCAGGCACACACAAGTGATGTTGGGACAACCACAAAACCTGGTCCTTAGTACTTGAATGATGGGTCTCACCCATGGCAGTCTTGACTATTACCTCAAGTGAATGCATGAGCAGCAGGGCTCCCATTCCAGTGAAAATCCGCTACAGCAGCCAAGAAGATGTTGATCCAAGTGAGAACAAGCAAAACAAACACCATCTACTGGTAATGAATCGTGTCTATACTTCCTGGTCTCATTTTCATTCTTTTCATCCAAAGTGACTTGTACTTCCTTAGTATCATCCTTTGTTTTACAATAGTAACACGGCATCCAAATCCAATGCTAGTTTACCACCACATAATATCAGCCAAACAAGTCCTCCTGCCATTCTGATGTGAGAGAGATCCATACACTAATTTCAGAGAGTACAGTGAAGTAAACTTACTTTAACAGTAGATTTCAAATAATCACGACTGAGGTTGCCCAAGCTATACAGGTTATATATATCCTACTATGGTTATAACAGCTGGCCAGCTTAAGCTTCAGGGCATTTTCCATATGCTGAAAAAAAGAAGTCATGTACTCACCATAATGTTCCATTTGAGTAGTTGTACTTCATTTGTCTTCAACCTGTGGGTTATGGAACCGTATCGGATCCGAGCCGGCAACGTTTGCTAGCATCTGCTCAGAGGTCCAAACTCCTCCCCTTACCCATAACACACCTTCACTGTCTTCCATCCCCAGATAGAGTTTGCTGAACCTTATGCTGACAACCAGATCTAAAAATTTACTTGTGACCTATACTGCAGCCTGATCATATGCCAAGGTCCAGGAGAAGGAGGGAGGGACGGTTGAAGACAAATGGTGCAACTACTCAGATGGAATGTTATGGTGAGTACGTAACTTCTTTATCTGAAGTAGTTTTACTTCATCTGGTCTTCAGCCTGTGGGACAGAGTCCCCAGCTACTAGACTCCTGGGAGGCCGTCATGGAAGGATATCCCAGAGCACCAAGGAACCAAAGGATGCTCTCCTTCTGGAAGTCTAACTCAATTTGTAGTGAGAAATAAACATATGAGATGAGGACTAAGTAGCTGCAGAACAAATATCATCCAAACACACTAGACCAAAAAGCCACAGTAGCAGTCATGGACCTAGTGGAATGAGCTTTCACCTGACCTGGAGGAGACATGCCTCTGTCCTTATAGACTTGAAGGATGCATGAGGAGATCCATCTTAGCAATAGTGACCTTGGAAACAGTTTTCCCAAAAAGAGTTTATAGGAGGATACAAACAATTGATCAGATTTACCGAAATTTTTTGACCTGTGTAAATAGAACCATAACTGTCTATGAACATCCAACAGGTGAAGTTTGTTTTCCATCTTGCTAGTAATATTGGGAAAAAACACAGGCAAATTGACAGTGATATTGACTGGTGATGCCACCTTAGGAAGAAAGGATGGATTGGTTCGAAGTGAAAAATCACATAAGGAACTTTGATGGACAAGGCCTGTAATTCTGAAACCCTTTTGGCAGAGGTAATAACAACCAGAAAAGTTATTTTCCAAGATAAAAATGTTATATCTGCAGTTGTGACAGGCTCGAAAGGCGACCAAGGCTTGAAGAACCATAGTAAGGTCCCATGGGGGAACAGGATCTTTGACCGGGGGACGCAACAAAAAAGTGCCTTTAATAAAGGCTTTACACAGTCTGGAAGAGGCTAAGGAGGCAAAATTCTCGCCCACATGAAAATGAGAGATGGTAGCCAACTGAACCTTGACAGTAGAAGAACTAGCTCCGTGTTGAAAAACATCAGCTAGAAAATCAAGAACGGCAGAAATAGGAGCCGTGAAAGGGTCTAAACTCCTTTCAGAGGCGCAAAAGGAAAACAGTTTCAACGTGCTGCAATAAACTTTCCTGGTCGAAGACTTATGAGCAGACACCAGAATAGATCTAACAGAGGAGGATAGTCCAGGAGTCCTAGCAATCACGGGAAGTGGAGCAGCCAAGCTGCAAGCTCCAGCCTGTCCAGATTCAGGTGAGAGACCCCTGAAGGGTGTGAAATCAGATCCTAAATGGGATCTAGGATCCAAGGCGGAGCCAGAAAGCGAGACCATAGGAAGGGAATCCATATCTGGTGAGGCCAGAACGGGGCAATGAGAATCACTCTGCTCTACAGGTGACGAGCTTTCTGTAGAAACCTTGGAATTAGAGGTACTGGCGGATAAGCATACAGAAGACCAGGAGGCTAAGCATGAACTGGAGAGTCTCTGGGGGACTCCCCCAGCAGGGGGGTTCACAGCAAAAAAAATCGCTGCACTTTGCGTTGGAAGGAGATGTGAAGAGATCGCAGCAAGGTTGACCCCATTCACTGAAGATCTGCTCCGGTATTGCCAGATCCAGAGACCACTTGTGAGGCATCAGAATGGTCCAGCTTAGCATGTCCGCTAGGATGTTGGACCGTCCCGGAATGTGTGTTGCAATGAGAAAGTGATCGGTGGAGATCGCCCATTTCCACACACTCATGGCCTCTCGACAAAGGGGGGTAAGATCCGGTCCCTCCCTGTTTGTTGATATACCAGACCACAGACATGTTGTCTAAATGAACTGCAATCGTTTCCAGAGGAAGAAAGGCATGAAGGGCCTGCAACGCTAGAAGGAGCACTCTCATCTCTAGGGCATTTATGTGCAAGCTGGTCTCTATGGAGAACCAGAGGCCATGGACTGTCCTGCCTGAACAATGCCCCCCACCCGAGTTGGGAGGCATCTGTGGTCACTGTGGCTTGGGCCAGGGCTGGAACAGAGGATCGTTACTCAAATGTCCAGAGAGCACATCCACCATATGAGGGATGGCCGACAGACTCGACTGAGTTGAATTGGATGTGCCAAAGGCAGTTCCAACAGGGACCACTGTACTGCTAAAGTCCACTGTAGACTTCTCATGTGTAACCTGGCACAGAGAAGATTTTATGGTTACCACCATTGAGCCCAAGGCCCTCAATACCAACTCCGCCATTGGGAGATGAGAATGGCAAATCAGGGAGACATGCATCCTCAGGTTTTGAACTCTCGCAGAGGTCAGGAAGATTGTTGACTTAAGAGCATCTATCCTGGCACCAATGTAATCTATCACCTGTACAAGATCTAGAAAAGATTTCGATGCATTGACTGTGATCCCCAAACACAAGGCAAGAGTCAGGAAATAATCCCTGGTTTGGGAGAGTAGATGCCTAGTGGGAGCAGTGAGGAGCCAATCTTCCAGGTATGGAAAGACCTGAATCCCCTGAAGCCTCAAGTGAGCAGCTACCACCATCACTTTGGTAAACACCCTAGGGGCTGTGGTGAGACCAAAGGGCGGGGCTCGAAATTGGTAATGATAGACTCCTAGCCAGAAGCGGAGGAACCTCCTGAAGTTTCTGTGCATTTTTATGTGACAGTAAGCATCCTGGAGGTCTAACAAGCACATCCAGTCGCTCTCTTGCAGGTGCGGCATGATGGACTGTAATGTGACCATCTGGAACTTCTCTAGCAAATGACAGGTTCAGGGTAGAGAGGTCCAGAATGGGCCTCAAATCCCCCATTTTCTTTGGCACCAAAACGAATTTGGAGTAGAAGCCTGATCCGGACTCATCTGGGGGAATGGCTTCGATGGATCATTTTTCCAGCAGCTTGGAAATTTCCTGTGCTGCTGCCTCCCTTTGCATGGGTAGTACGGCTGGGAGATTTGGGGGAACCCAAGAAGGGGCTAGAGTACCCTCTGGATATGATCTGAAGCACCCAACAGTCTGTTATATACTCCCATACCGCTAGGTGCAAGGACAATAGTCCCCCAACTGTCTGCAGAGTACAGCAATTGGGCAACCCTTCAGGGTTGCTGCCTGGGTCTGTCCGAGAACAGTTCTTGACACCCAAAATTCTTTGGACCCCCTCTGCCTCTGGGCCGGTGTCCATTCTGTCCCCCCTCTGCCTCTGGGGGAAGAAGAGCCCCAAGTGTCCCGGGAATACTGTGACTTCTGGAACATCTTCTTTTGCTCTCGCTGGCTTCAGGAAAAGGAACTTTGAGGGTTCGAGAAGCGGATCCCAATAGCAGACAGTGTCTTCCGGTCCTTATCACTCTGGGCTAGTGTCGCTGACGGTCTTACCAAAGAGAGTAGAGCAGTCATAAGGGGCACTGACGAAGGACGCCTTGAAGGGTTCTGAAAAATCACAACCTGAGCCAGGCGTTGCACCTCATGGACACGCCAGACCTAGCCGTCCTAGACGCTCCTTCCACAGCATGCCAAATTCGCATGGACATATTGGAGACTGCTTTCAAAGTGGCCATCCCGTGGAAATCGAAGCCTTGTCCTCCTACGACATGGACTTGGGGGGGGACTCCTCCAGCTCCTTTACCAGGACACACTGGAGTCTGGTGACATGGCCCAGGTAGTTCAGCACCCTAATCGAAAAGGCAGCTGAAGCATAAACCTGCTTCCCTATGCAGTCCATCATCTGCGACTCGCGGCCAGGAGGATGAACAGAGGAACTCTCCAGAGCAAATTCCTTCTTCGTGGCTGCTGCTACCACCATAGCGTCTACGAGGGAGCCCTTGTACCATGCTGTTCTATTGGGGGGGGGGCTTAAAATTGTGTGGTCTTTTCAGGATAGTTTCCATGGTGTCCGGTTCCTTACATGCCCATGAGGTCACCAGATCCACCAAAGGATCCGTGGGAGGGGACTCCTAGGAAGTAGATGGGCCCGTGCCAGAAGTCCCCAGGAACACAGACTTGTCAGTAGATGGTTTGGGGGGCAAACCAACCTCCCCCCGTTGGTGTAGAATTTCCATGATGTCTCTCCAAAGGACAAATCCTCGGGAGGTGACGTAGGTGAACCTTCCCCATCAGCCAAGTCTGTCTCCTTGGTGAGGGACTCTGGGGGAGTCCAAGTGCCTCCTCTTGCACATATGCTTGCAAGGTTCCTCTCTGGTGGGGCTCTCCGGAGGGACCTTGCAAGCCACTTGTTCCTCAGGGGGAACAGTCTGGGGCTCCTCAAACATGGGCTGTCCCTCTGGTAAAACAATGGGGACTGTAGACAGAGCAGAGGGGGTCTGGGTGGTGTCCGAGGGGGCAGCCAGGGGTCTCGATCCAGTGGAGAGTACCCTTTCTACCATGCCAAACCCAAGCGAACCTCCTGAGAAACCAATAAGGAGGCCGGTCTCCCCGGGTCCGAGAGAATCGAAGCCAGGCCCGAAGTGGACGGAGCTCCAAGGGACGGAACTTGGCCCGGCAAAGGTGGAGCCTATGAAAAAAGCTCCACTCCCTCGGATCAGACACCCAAGCTCCGGCTCAGAGCGGCTCGGATCTCAGCTGGTCGTATCCAACACACTCCAGGCAGCTGTCAGCATAGAGGAAACCGGTACTGTTGGCACCGACCTCCTGACCAAAGCCACCCTCTGATCCGAATACTCCAAACCCGAAGGTCGGATCAGAGAAGGAGATATAGGCTGGAAAAAGGGAAGCGAGCTCCCCCCTCCAGAGGGGGGCTGGCACTACCCCCATCTGGATCTGAGTATGGATAAACCTCATAATTTTTTCCAGATCAATGTTAGACAAGGACCGGTTGGACCATGACGAGGCCACAGATACTCCAACCTGGCGGGTCAGGGCACAGAGGCCCGAGAAGCTGAACAGGTCTCCTCCGGCTCCTGGGAGAACCTCCGAGATCGGAGCCGGGGGGGGGGGTCATAGATCCGTGGAATGTTTACAGGTGAAGTGAGGTCCGGAGTCGTCCTTCGCTTTTCCCTAGCCTTAGACTCTCTCTCCCCTCTCTCTACCCCTTTTTTGCTCTGCTGCCACAGGCTTTAGTACAGGAGATAGAGTCCCAGCCTGGGCAGGGCGGGGGTGACCAAGGGAAGAGAGGAAGGACAGCCAGAGACGAGGAAACAGACTCTGAAGAGGGAAGAAGGCCTTTAAAGGTGCAGGGTTTGAAGCCCGCACATATACTGCAGTCCACACTCAGATGGGCCACGCCCAAGCACAAAACAC
The DNA here is from genome assembly GCF_019279795.1 of Protopterus annectens. Classification (NCBI taxonomy): domain Eukaryota; kingdom Metazoa; phylum Chordata; order Ceratodontiformes; family Protopteridae; genus Protopterus; species Protopterus annectens. The sequence goes on from NC_056737.1 coordinate 839,050,313, forward strand.
AGTGTGGCCATCCGCAGGGGATAATTTACGGCCACATTCAGTGCAACGCTACAAGATTTTCAGCCATACTGTCAGTAGAAAGAGAACAAGAAAAAAAACCTGTTCCTTTCCTACTGGCACGTGCGCGGGCACACACTCCCACAGTCGTACACAGAAAGGGGGGGGGGGCAAAAATCCACACAATACAAAACTACTCTACTCCAACACTACAACTAGACGCACCAAGCGAGGGGAGGAGAAAGGGGAACCTAAACTAACAGTGCCCAACAATTTGTTGAGAAATAAGAAACTCAAACGTTTTTACCCACTTGACAAAGTTGGGGCTCAAGAGATCATCATGCAAAGCAATTCGCAGCAAACGAGATCTGGGGATGGAAGGCAGTGGAGGTGTATTATGCGTAAAGGGAGGAGTTTGGAGCTCGGAGCAGATGCTAGCAAAAGTTGCCAGCTCAGATCTGATACAGATCCGTAACCCACAGGTTGAAGACCAAATGAAGTAAAACTACTTTAGCTCAGTCAGCTCAAGGGAATCCATGCTGCCTTGATCACAACAGTCCAACAGAACCTTTGTTTTTTCTCGATCTTTAGTAAATCCTATGAGAGAACAGGAAGTGAAGGTTAAGGCATACAGGAGCCACCTTCTCCAATGAAAGGAAATGGTACCAGTCTTACATGTCTGAGGACATTAATTCTGTAGCAGAAAAGAGGAAGTTATTTGTTGTGGATGGAGGCAAACAAGTTATCTGTGGGATGCCCCATTTATGGTTTAAGTCCAGGAAGATCAGTCTTCAAGGAAAGATGCCCACAAACTGGATGTTGATCTACTTAGTAAAATGTCAGGAAACTGTCCTGTGAGGTAACGTAAATGGCCTGAAGGCACAGGTTTGCTTTTGTGGCATGATCCCATGCCATAACAGCCAGCCTGCAAAGCTGGTATGATCCACCGCCCCCCCCAGCTTGTTTATGCTGCCTGTAAAAAACCCGAGTGGTTCTGGGGTCCAGTATTGACAGGTCTACAGGGCTTGCATTAGTGCCTACATCGCCAGTTTGAATTGTTATAACCTCAGATTGGGTGGCCATTGACCCAGGAGTCGTCTCAGCCAGTTTACACCTCCAATGCAACATCTGAAGCACCTATATGAAATTCCTGTTGCATTTGTAATTTAAAGGCAGGCATAGGTTGAGGTATGTAAGAGATATCCACACTGGAGGTATGTCAGAGATATCCACCACTGGATTTTTCTTTCTTTCAAGTAGGTGAGGAGGAGTTGCATGGATGGGCATGCCACGACCAAATGGATTTCAAGTACCACTGTATCTTTCTCAGGTGTAGCCTAAAGAAAAGAATCCTAGTTACACTTGCAACCATGAAACTTATGGCCTTCAAATTCTCTTGCAGTGCAAGTCTGAAGAGGTAGAGACGAAGTAACTGGTGAGCTCTGGGATTCAAGTCCTTCCAAAGGCAGTTTCGACAAATGCAAATAATCTGAAACCAGTTCAATGAAACAGCCTTCAGCGAATATTAGAAAAGCTTTTGCTGGGGGCAAGTCCCCCACACACCCCCCAAGTGAGGGGACACCAACTCAGAGGTTACACAACAACAAAGAAAAAGGTAACCTCCATTTTCTAAGGTGGTTTTGGCAAACTGGCTTCAGTTTCTGTAATTGCTGAAATCGCCTATGAAAAACTGACAAGCTTCCGACCGCTGTATCTTCTCTGGGGGCAGGAAGGTCTGCATGACTTTGGTATCCAGTCTACAGCCCAAGACAAGTAGATAGGTTTTGCATTGGCTCCAGAGAGGATTTCTTGAAGCTGCTCAGGAAAAACTCAGTCTTTGGTGTACAGACACAGTACAACAGAGCAAAAGGGTTTGTGGAGATAATAGCCTGTATAAACAGGTTGTTCAAGTAAGGGGGTATTTTAATTTCCTGAGTCCTGCAGACAGCAACGATTGGAGATGGAGACTTTCTGAAGGCACTGGTGGCAGCAGAAAGTCCAAAAGACAAAGCAGAGAAAGTGTGACAAGTAAGCTGAAAACCTCAGTAATTTCATAAAGGAAGGGTGGATCATGATGTGGTGGTAGGCATCCTTTAATGTCCAAGGACACACGGAAAGCTTGTGGAAGAATTAAGGGCAAGAGAGTTTGGATAAAAAGCATCTTGAAAGACGAGACCTCGAGAAAGGTGTTGAGAATGGACAGATCAAATATAGGTCTCCATTCTTCTTTTCTTGGAACAAGGAAGTCTTAAGTAGAACCCTTTTCCCACTGTTGTGGCACAGGTCCTATAGTGCCTTGGTCAAGCAGGGTTTGTATGATAGGAGAGTGCAAGTTTATCTGATTGTGACATGGGGATGGGGATGCCCTTGAATGGAGGGATTTCCTTCCAAGCCATTATGTAAACAAGTTCAATAATGGAGAGGACCCATTTGTCTGGTAACAAGCTTCCAGTTTCATAAAGAGGAGGTTCTTTTTCACGGGGGGGGGTGGACTATGGGAGGAGTACAAATGGTAGTCCGGTTGACTTAAATGGTAGGGAGGCCTCCCAGATTTAGAGTCCCTGTTTGGTTTGTCATGGAATCTTTTCTTTGGAAGCTTCTAGGCCTTGAGAGTGTCTGTTACCTGTGGGTAAAAGTGGGCTTAGCAGGGTAGTTTCCTCAGTACCCAGATATCAGAGAAAGGAAAATTTGTCTGCAATCCTTCATTTTCCCCTGCTCTTTTGAGGGTTTAAACTGGCAGTATCAGGGCTAAATAGATACCTATTCACGGGAGAATCAAGTTGTTTAAGTTTATTACCCTCAGGGAGGGAGTGGCAGCAAAGCCATGCAAACCTTCTAATAAGAGATCCTGTGGCAGCTGCTCTGGAGGAGGCTTCCACTGTGCGACAGTGCATTTGATGCTATTCTTCGACATGTGAGGCTTCAGCAGTGACAGGCCGACTTGTTGACTGGTCTTACCCATTGTGGCTAAAACTTTAAGTTGCTCAAAATATGCAAAAAGTATTTTGTCATTTCAGTCTGATAGTTCACAGCTATGAGGGCTTGGCTGAAGAGGTTGTGTATCTTCTTTCCCAGTCTATTGGTCGCTCTGCAGTCTCTCCAAAGAGAGGGCATTATCTGCAGGTAGAAGTTAAGGCAGCTTTGTCTGTAGCCACAGAAAAGATGGGAGGATGTGCCAAGGGGTTATTGTACAAGAACTTTAAAACTTCAGGCACCTTAAAGAATCTATCATGCTTTTTGGGAGCAAGTGGTTGAGAAACAGGAGCAGTGGACACAGACACATTGAGAAAGGCCTCCAGAACAGGAAACAGAGGAGTGTCTGACTAGCAGGTTCTAACACTTTTTTGCACATCCATATCAGTTGATTCTCATTAATCATGTTCCAAAATAGTCTCACCAAATGAGCCTCGAACAGAGAAATCAGCAAAAGAGCATCCTCATTATCAGAGGCCCCTTAGTACTTCGACACTTGAGAAGATTAGGGCCAAGGAGTGCTCAGGTCCAAATAAACCTAATCATGCTCAGAAAATTCTAGATGCCTCTTGTGACATGACAGCAAGACCAGATGAAGCAAAGGACATAGGTACGATTGTCATAATGGCCTTCAGTATGCCATGGGACAAATCCATCCACTCCTTTTCCTTGGATGTTTTTGTGGGAAGAAATTTCATGAAGGAAGGGAGATCAGGAGGTGGGATGTCTGCTTTCACAAGATGTGCTGGTTCCAATCCCTTGATAATTGACCTTGGTATCTCTCCTCTAACCAAAATGTGCTGTATACCTTTGGATCCTTCAGAAAAGTACAGTTTTGTACCTACCATAAATGTAGATGTTCGAGGATCCACATTGCTGCAGTCATAACCTGTGGGTAGTCCGCTGTCCTCGGTCGGCCCGAATACCAAAGAGCTAGGCTGGCGTCGGTCATTGTCGCCTAGAGCTGACGTCAGTACGTAGTAGTACTTAACCGCATGACCGACGCCATATCCTCAGTCTTTCTTGCCCCAGATGTCAGAAGGCCTAAAAATGAAGGCCAGAACTAAAGTAGTAAAAGCCCAACAACCACTAGTGTGGAAATAAAGAGTATCCCAAAAAGAAACCCAGCAACCACAACTATAGAGGGGAAGGAGGGAGGGATAATTGGACTGCAGCAATGTGGATCCTTGAACATCTACATTTATGGTAGGTACAAAACTGTACTATGTTCTTCGTCTCACATTGCTGCAGTCATAACCTGTGGGTAGAATCCCAAAGCAAAGGAAAAGGGAGGCTGGCAAACTACAAAGCATTAGGAGCTGCTAACATGCCCTGTAAAACTGCAGTGGCAAATCCAGCCCTGGACTTGGAATAAAGAGGGAGATGATAATGTTTAGTAAAAGTGTGTACTGAACTCCAAGTAGCTGCCTTCAAAACATCCTTAGTAGCTACACCCCTTAGAAAAGCAGTAGAAGTGGCAGTAGCCCTAGTAGAATGAGGTCTGATTCCAGCAGGAACATCCTTCCCATGATGAGAATAACAAAAAGCAATACAATGACCAATCCACTTTGAAATAGTCTGCTTTGAAACAGCTTTCCCTTGTGAATTCAAAGCAAAAGAAACAAATAACTGTTGAGTCTGTCTGAACTCCTTAGTTCTGCTCAAATAGTAACGTAACTGCCTGTGGATATCCAAAGAATGCAAGACTTTTTCCCCTTTATTTTGGGGATCAGCATAAAAAGTAGGCAAATGAATAGACTGGTTCAAGGCCACATTAGAAACCACTTTAGGCATAAAAGTAGGGTTAGTTCGCAAAGAAACTCTATCCTTATGAAATATCAAAAAGGGTTCAACTACCATGAGTGCCTGCAATTCAGATACCCTCCTAGCAGAAGTAATGGCCAACAAAAAAGCAGTCTTCCAAGACAAAAACTTCAACTCAGACGTAGCTGCAGGTTCAAAAGGAGGTGAAGTAAGTTTCGCCAAAACAAAATTGAGATCCCAGGAAGGAGTAGGAGCTCTACGTGGGGGTCTTATATTCTTTGCCCCTCTAAGAAATTGTTTGAACAAAGGATGAGAAAATAAAGGAGGGTCACAATCATAGTGAGCAGAAATGGCTGCAGCATGAACCTTCACAGAAGAGAATGACAAACCCTTGTCCAGTAATTCAGTAAGATACTGTAGTGCAAAACTCAAATTAGGCACTGAAACACCAAAACCCTTTGCAATGCTCCAAAGAAAAAAATCTCTTCCATTTATCAGCATAAACTTTTCTAGTGCTAGGTTGTCTGGCTTCCAAAATGACATTCAAAACCTGTTGAGGAAGCTGAGACCCCACCGGCTCCATCACAGAATACTCCAGACTGTTAGATGGAGGGACTGCACCTGAACATTGAGAAAATGATTGTTTGACTGGGACAACAAATGAGGAACCTGTGGCAGAAGCCAAGGAGGCTCCTGGATTAAACTCCTCAGCAGAGGATACCAATGCTGACGTGGCCAATCTGGTGCTATTAGAATCATGCAAGGCTTGTCCTGCCTGACTTTCAAGAGTACCTTGGGGAGAAGAGGCAGAGGAGAAAAAGCATAAACATGAAGGCTGTTCCAACTGAAAGATAGAGCATCCACTTTCCAAGCATCTGGGTGGAACATCTTTGTGCAAAATTTTGGAAGTTGAAAATTCAGTGGAGAAGCGAAAAGATCTATGTCTGGAGTTTCCCAAGCCACAGTCAATTGTTTGAAAACCTGAGGATCCAGTTTCCACTCGTGGGGATCCACAATTTGCATGCTCAATATATCTGCTAGGGAGTTCTGATCTCCTGGCAGAAACCGTGCTTGAAGATTGATTCGAAAACTCAGAGCAGTCTCCCACAAAATCATTGCTTGCCTGCAAAGAGGGTAGGAATGGGTTCCCCCCTGCTTGTTGATGTACCACATGACTGTTGTGTTGTCTGTTTGAATCAACACCTGTCCCGGCTGAAGCAGGTCCTTGAAGGCCATCAAAGCAAATTGAACTGCTAACATCTCCTTCATGTTGATATGCAAATGTAGTAGTTTGGGAGGCCACATGTCTTGTATCCATTTCCCATTGAAGTGTGCTCCCCAAGCCAAGTCCGAGGCATCCGTCGTTAGGATCTGACTCGCCTCTGGTCGGGTCACAGAGAGTCCCTTATTTAGGTGACATTCCTGAGCCCACCACAAGAATTCCTTCTGGATGCAAGGTATAATCCGAATGACAGTGTCCAAACCGTGGCAGTGTTGAGTCCACATACTTTTGAGATACCATTGTAGCTTCCTCATATGCAATTTGGCATTGGGAAGTACTAGAATGCAAGATGCCATGAACCCCAAGGCTTGAAGGACTGTCCTTGCAGTTAGCCTGGACATTACTGATAACTGCTGGAAGTAAAGATGAAGAGTTCTTTGTTTGTCCGGGGTCAGAAATGCCATCTGAGAAGCTGTATTCAGTCTCACACCCAGAAAGCACATGTCCTGAGAGGGTACTAGACTGGACTTTATTTTGTTCACAGAATACCCTAGGCACCTTAAAACTGCCATTACATACTGGAGATGTTGTAGTAAAATGTCTTTGTTTTGAGCAAGAATCAGGCAATCGTCCAGATAAGGGTAAATTTGTATTCCTCTCTGTCTGAAGAAAGCAATCACAGGAGCCAGAACTTTTTTGAATACCCTGGGCGCAGTAGATAAACCAAAGGGCAATGCAGAGAACTGATAATGCGAAGTACCAGCCCGAAATCTCAGGAATCTCCTGCAACTGGGCCTGATAGGGATGTGAAGATAGGCCTCTGAGATCCAGGGTTACCATCCAGTGATCTTTGCCTAGCATAGGCAGAAGTTGTTGTAATGTTAACATCTTGAACTTTGGAATGTCTAGGTAGGTATTGAGAATGGACAAATCCAGAATTGGTCTCCAAGTGTTTCCTTTCTTTGGCACTAGGAATAGACGGGAATAAAATCTTAGGCCTACTTCTGACGGAGGGACCACCTGAATTGCCTCCATCTGCAAAAGCAGAGAAATTTGCTCCTGAGCCTCCAGCCTTTGCTGAGGAGGCACATCCGGCATGCCTTTGAAAGGAGGAAGTATGTGAAAATAAAACTTGTAACCTTGATTTATTATATCCAACACCCATTGGTCCTGGGTGACCAAATTCCAGTTTTGTTTGAAAAGTCCCAACTTTCCTCCTAGAGGAGCTGCCAGTAAAGAAGGGTCTGGCAGCGGAAGATACAGGTCATTGGGTCTGCTTACGAAAGGACTGACCACTACCCTCACCAGAAGACTGTGCAGGAGAGCTCCAAGTCCTAGGTCTGAAAGAACCCTGAGCGTGAGCCCTGCCTCTACCACGTCTAGACCTGCCCTTAGACTGATAATACGAAGAAGGATAAGACCATCCTCTAGCAGGCCAATTCCTACTAAACTTAGGGGGCTGCACCTGCATAAAATCCTTGACCGTCTGCATAGACTTAGCCTTATCTTCCATCTTTTTCAAAACTGATTCCACAGGAGGGCCAAAAAGTACTTCAGATTGAAGAGGAGCATCCAAAATCCGAGCCTTAACATGCTCTGACAAATTTTGATCCTTAAGCCAGGCATGTCTACGAATAACTGAACCTGTAGCAGCCACCCTGGATGAAGCCTGAAGAGCATCAAAACCACACTGTAAAGAATGTTTGCCAACTTGATCTGATGCATGAACCAACTCCTGGAGCTCCTTACACTCTATACCCTCAGATAAAGCATCCACCTTAGAATTCAATTGGCCTAACAAAAAATTCTGATACTTCAGCATATGAAATTGGCAATTCAAAGCCCTCATAGCTAACGTCGAGGAGGTGTACACTTTTTTCCCCCACCTATCTAACGCTCTAGAATCCTTATCCAAAGGAACTGGATTCTTAGCCACAGAAGCCCTAACACCCTTCGGACCTTGAATAATAGTTTCCGGATCAGCTCTAGGACTCTTGCACAAATACTTATGTGCTTCTGGAACTCTGTAATACCGGTCTGGCTTAACAGGGGCCGGAGGCAAAGAATCAGGATTAAGGGAAGATTCAGAAAAAACATCCTGAACTACATCTAAGACAGGAGGAATAGCCAAGGGCCTATGTTGTGGCAGAAACAAAAATTCCCTAAGCCTTTTCCGAGAATCTGAAAAATCTTGACCTTCCCACTTGAAATGTTCCCTCATGGAATGTAAAGTCTCAGAAAAAGAAAAATCCTCTGGAGGAGAAGCAGACGGACAGGAGTCCTCTGCATCCGAATCTGAATAGGAAGGGAAATCCTGAATTTCTTCAGCTGAGGATTCAGAGTAGTCAGAGGAATGATCCATTCCCTCTAAATCCGCCTCCACCCTAGGCCACTTCTCTGGGGGGGGGGGGGAGCATAGAACCCCTGATCAAAGTAATCAAGTCCTCTGCCATTTTCAACATATGCTTTTTAGGAACAGGGGCTGGAGAGCTAGAACTATGACCAGGGCCAACAAGACAAGGTTTGGCCTTAGCATGGCCTTTAGCCACTGAAGTAGAAGGCCTAATAACCTTTTGTAAAGCTGGAACAGACACCTGAGAAGCACCCTCAGCCTGGCCTAACTCCTGAGAGGCCAACTCCTGTAAAAGCAAAGGTTCCCCCTGGGATACAGCCGAACCCTCGGCAGGATCCACAGATTCAACCGGAGGCTCCGTAGAACCGGCATCCGCAACGGACGACTCATCCGGTTTAGACCTTAAAGATTTATCCTTACGCTTTTTAGCGGTAGCGGGCGTCGGCGGATCCGACGGCATGTTATAGTTACACAGTTTACCAAAAACAAGCCTGGCACAGTCTAATCTTCGTTTAATGGTGCGCTTATTAAATCTAGCACAAAAGAGACACCCAACCACGTCATGCTCAGGCCCCAAGCAAGGAATACAGAAAGAATGATAATCCCTATGAGGTATCTGCTTCCCACAAGAAATACAATTATTAACTTTTTCTGACATCCGGATAACTGAGGCAAGAAAAGGCAAAAATTTCCCCAACGGGGTACTTAGCCCAACTTGGTCTTCTGTCTGAAACTCGATAAATGAAAATTTCAGAACGCCGAACGGCACTTGCAAACGCTGCCTCTGCTTCGGACCATGCAGCAAGAAAGACTGAGGATATGGCGTCGGTCATGCACTTAAAGTACTACTACGTACTGACGTCAGCTCTAGGCGACAATGACCGACGCCAGCCTAGCTCTTTGGTATTCGGGCCGACCGAGGACAGCGGACTACCCACAGGTTATGACTGCAGCAATGTGAGACGAAGAACATCTAAGTGGATTCCTCCTTCTCACCACTATCTAACATCAATAGCTCCAGACGTGCAAACCTCAGACACCATGCTGGCCCTTAGGTGGGGCTGTACTATCAGCCATCTGAGCAGGCATCTGGTGTACCGCAGGTTCCGAAACATCAGCATAGGCCTCAAATTTCTTCAGCATAGGCAGGACAATGGGTGGAAGGATCCAGCACCTTAGTCTGGGCAAGGTGCTTAAGAAGCAGTTTTCAAATATGTATGGAAGGGAAAACATTGTACCAAAACCCCTCTGAATGCAAGGAACTGGCATATTGTACAATTTTTATAATTGTGCTGTAAACAAGAGAGGCACTGGAAGTGGAGATCCTTGTAGAGAATTTGCCAAGCAATCGCAGTTTTCTCTCCTAGCAGATATCTAACAAAGTACCAAACAGCAATACAATCAAGAAAATCAAGGAAAGTTCCCCAGCAAGGCACTTATGTGAATCAGTGAAGGCCCGCCTAGTCTCTAGTTTCAAAATCACCCTTAGCTGGCCTCTTTTAAACACTCGTACAGCAAACTTTCACATTACCAAATAAAGGGCCTGTAATTATGAATATGCACCTTTCTAATTTCCCCGTAGCCAGTCTGGCAGACTGGAGGCTTTCTAAGTGTCTCAAGATATCCATGCTCAATGACAACCACTTAATCCTTAAAGAAACATACAGTATGTGAGAGATGTATACACAGTCAATGGAGGCAAAGCTCTCACATACAAGTGGGAGAAAAATCAAAAAAATGCTCCACCCACCCACACATAGTACTGACCTCACACATAAAACAACTTTTGCTGAGGCACTTAAATGCAATCTTCCCAAATCCACAAAGACCTCCCATAACACTGCCAGCAAAAAATTACCCTACATGAACCAAAAAGAAAGCACTCAACAAAAAGCAATACGAGTCTAAACATACTTCACATCCAATAGAGCCTCAACTAAAAAGCCCATAAGGCAAGCCAACACACTACCCAAGATTCTAATCAGAGAACACCATCACACGACACACTGATGCCCCACTCACCAGGCTCTACAACAGTTATAAACTACTCCAAGGCAAGCTACCTCTAAGTGACACCCTCTCAAAATTCCAAGCCCTTCCAAAACCAGATAACACTGCAACCTATGCGGAATTGTTCACAGAAACTCTGCACAACCATGTCAATGGTAGCATACAGGCTGCTGTACCTACCAGAAAACCGAAACAGACAAACCCACCCTGGTGGAACCCAAAATGAAGCACACTGTATAACAAAAATATCACAGCTGTAATTAAGGAATAGTAACACCCAAACAGGTAAAATCTCTCTCAAACTAGACAGTCAACTAGGCGGGCTCATTAAGTTCAAAAAAGCCAATTTTGAGTTAAAGATGGGTTTCCATCCAAGGACAACCACAAGGCTTTTTTTTTTTTTTTTTTTTTTTTTAGTAATGTCAGAAAAAAAAGGGTGGCACACAAGAGTGTGACAAACTGGCTGTAATAGAGCTGTAGCAAATCTACTGCTGACAAATTTTAGTTCCAACTTTACCCCTCCCAGCCCACTCAACCCTAGCTACATCCCAAGAAATACAATCCAATATATTCCCTCTAAATAAGGAACAGGTCCTAGATACTCTAAGAACAAAACAATGGGTGGCGATAACCCAGGCTGCCGTCTAAATATCCTGAAATATGACCCATCAGAACCACCGAGTCACTATTCAACCTTCGCCTCCAAACAGGCTTTGTGCCACATGCCCGGAGAAAGTACAGTTGTGTACACTTACCATAAATGTATACGTTTGTGTGTATTCACTGTTGCAGTCATCACATTTGGGTTATCTGCTTGCAGTAGCCCTCAGTCGGCCTGATTATCCAAGTCTTGCGTCCATTACTGTCATCTTCCATAACGTCAGGTAGTCAGGGGTATAAAGCATGCAGCCGATGCAATTACATCAGTTTTTCTTGCCCCAGATGTCAGGTGTCCCCATAATGGGAAGCAATTATATATATACACAAGGTTACACCTCCAACAAAAAAGCAAATACACCAAAAAGCTTTAAGCATAGTAAGCAAGAATAGAGGTATAGCCAACAGAAGTTAGGGGGCTGGAGGGAGGGTAACTAGGACTGCAACAGTGAATACACTAACATCTGCATTTATGGTAAGTGTACACAACTGTCCTATTTTCTTCATGTTTCACTGTTGAAGTCATCACATTTGGGTAGATTCCCAAAGCTAAGGATGGGAAGAAGAAATTAGATAGCATGAGGACCAGCTATAACGCCCTGAAAGACTGCAGTGGCAAAGCCAGCTCTGGATTTAGAGAAAATTGGCAAATGGCTATACTTGGTGAAGGTATGTACAGAACTCCAGGTAGAAGCTTCTAAGATGTGCCTGGTAGGGAACACCTCCGAGAAAGGCTGTAGAGGTAAATGCAGCCCTGGTTGAATGTGGTCTAATCCCCTGTGGGATAGGTTTTCCATGGTGCTTATAGCAGAAATGAAAGCAATGACCTATTTAGAAAGGGTTTGCTTAGAAATGGCCTTTGCCTCTGCAGCAAACGCAACCAGCAGCTGTTCAGATTTCCTGAGAGGTTTAGTCCTGTCCAAATAAAATCTAAGTTGTCTGTGCACATCTAAGGAGTGCAGTATTCATACCCCTTTGTTCTGTGGATTAGAAAAGAAGGTTGGCAAATGAATGAACTAATTATGGGCTACACTGGATACCACCTTGGGCATGAAGGAGGGATTGGTCCTGAGGTACACCCTGTCCGCATGAAAAATGATAAAAGGCCACGAGGGCCTGTAATTCAGACACCCTTCTTGAAGTGATGGCTAAAAGGTAGGCTGTTTTCCAAGAAAGGAATTTCAACTCTGCGTTTGCAGCTGGCTCAAATGGATGTAGCGTGAGTTTTTCCAATACAAAGGTCCCAGGCTGGAGTAGGGGCTCTCCTGGGTGGTCTTGCAAGTTTCTGGCCCCTCTGAGGAATGGCTTCAGCAGTGGACGAGAGAAGAGGGGTGTTTCTGTGTTATGAGCTGAAATGGCTGAGGCATGAATTTTGGAGGAAAAGGAAAGGCCCTTGTGAAGCATCTCAGTTAAGTATTGAAGAATCTGAGGTAAATTGGGCGCTGCTGTGCCCATCCCTGGAGTTTGGTTCCAGGAACAAAATTTTTTCCAATTATCAGCATATAATTTTCTAGTACTAAGCCTCCTTGCCTCCAGAACCAACACTTGCTTACTAAGGGATGGTAATGGAGAGATCAGGTAATTAGCCAGGCTGCCAGGTTCAGGGTTTGAAGCTATGGGTGCAGAATCTGGCCCTCCTGCTGGGACAGCAGGGCAAGGGTCTGAGACAGGTGCCAGCAGTAACTGTGCAAAAGGGGGTAACCAGTGTGGGCCTGCCCAGTCTGGTGTAATCAGTATCGTCCTTGGTTTGTCCTGTTTGATCTTTAGTAGTACCTTGGAGAGGAGAAGCAGAGGGGGAAATGCATAAACTGATAGGTTTTTCCAGGTGAAGGACGGGGCATCCACTTTCCAAGCCTGTTTGAGTGCAGAATGTTTCCAATTGGTAGTTCTGGGGGAGGCAAACAGGTCTATATCTGGGCTCCCCCATTTGTTTCTCAACATGTTGGGAGGGTGGCTTAATTGTCAAGGTGTTTGCCTTACAAACACAAGGTGTAAGGTTTGAGTCTCACAAGGGATAATTGTCTAAACTTACAATGGCTCACAAGGGCAGTTAGTCTAGTATGAACCTATGTTGAATATCTTTGGTTCCAGTTTCCACTTGCGTGGGTCCATGAGATTTCTGCTTAGGTCATCTGTCAGTGCATTTAGCTTTCCTTGCAGGAATTGAGCCTGTAGGTGCACTTGGCAGCTCAAGGCTGTGTTCCACAGAGCCATGGCTAGTCTGCAGAGTGTGTATGAGTGGGTTCCCCCCTGCTTATTTATGTACCACATGACAGCGGTGTTGTCCGTCTTTACCATTAATTGCCCTGAAAGAATGTGGTCCTTGAAGGCTGTCAGAGCATTCTGTACAGCTAACATTTTTTGATCGATATGCAGGTGCATTTGACTTGGGTTCCATCCCTGAATGCACTTCCCCGCCAAGTGAGCCCCCCATGCATAGTCTGATGCGCCTGTTAAGGTTTGGGCGGCAGGGGGTAGAGTGAATGGTAGTCTCCTGCTTTGGTGGCAGGCCTCTTGCCCACCAAAGGAACTATCTGTAGACAAGCTATGATACGAATCAATGTGCTTCTAGATCTTGAGAATGTTGATACCATTGTAGTTTCCTCATATGCAGTCTTGCATATGGAATTAGGAGAACGCAGGACGCCATGAACCCCAGGGCTTGCAGTATTTCCTTGCAGATAGCTGGGTCTTTGTGGCCAGTAGTTTAAAGTAGGCTGTCAAATGAACTTGTTTCTCTGGCGTGAAGAAAGCCATCTGGGAAGTTGTGTTTAAGCTTGTTCACAGGAATACAATTTGTTGGCAGGGTACAAGATGCGATTTCCTTTCGTTTATGGTGTACCCCAGAGAAGTTAGAAATTTCTGTACAAACGCCAGATGATTCAATAGTATGATATGGCTTTCTCCCTGAATTAGGCAATCGTCCAGTACCTCAGGGTTCAGTCCTGGGACCGCTCGTTTGGCATCTACTTCTCTGACGTACAGGCCAACACTAAGGGACTCTGGCTAACAAAGTTCGCAGATGACTGCAAACTGGGAGCCATTATTGAATCCACAAATGATGTGAATACTCTACAAAGGGCCTTACAGAAACAGATGCTTGGTGCCAGAGCCATGGGCTCAAGCTCAATGCCAAGAAATGTATATTTATCCCCTTTGGGGAAAAATCATGTATCCATGAATTACCATATAGGTAGCAGTACACTAAACAACAAAAGTGTGATGAGACGTAGGGACACAGGTGGACAGTGGTCTCACCTTCGATAACCACATCACCACAACAGTCAGGAAATCCTTCTATGTGGCACACCATCACCAAGGGCTTTTCATCCAGAAAAAAAAGGAGATCATTGTCCCACTGTACTCATCCCTTCATTAGACCCATTATAGAATACAACGCCCTTTTGGTATGCACCTCTCAAGACATCTGCAACAACTGGAAAGGCCGCAGAAATACCTCACTAAAAGAATCACAGGCCTAAAGCAGATGCCCTACGCTGACCGCCTTAAAAAACTCCAGCTATACTCTGTCGCATATAGTCTACTCAGAGGCGATCTCTGTGTAACATACAAGGCCATGTCAAATTCAGAGCTGTTGGATGTGCTATTCTTAAAGAAATCCCAATCCCTCAGAGCCACACGCTCCAGGGATCTAAACCTTGTCATCACAATAAACAAAACATGGAGTGATAGGTTCCTGACCCAGAGACTCCCCAGACTCTGGAATAGATTTGCCCATACATGTCACCAGAGTACCTCTTTGGCCCTCTTCAAAATGAACCTTGATGAACGGATGGGAGAAAGGAAATTCACCCCGGGGATCACATCAGTCGCCCTGCTAGACAGGGGTCCAGGGAAGTAAACAGTGTGGGAAGAAATAGCCAGGGAAAGCCCTAGGGCTGATAGCCTAGTACCAACCTATGAAGGTAGTGATATATTTGGATATTTCTTTGCCAGCAAAATGCAATGACTGCAGCTAGGCACTTTGTGAACACCCTGGGCGCAGCAGATAAGCCAAAGGGCAGTGTAGAGAACTGATAGTGCATGTAGCCTGCTTTGAAGTGTAGGTATCTTCTGCAAGATTCCCTTACTGGAATGTGCAGGTAGGCTTCCTTAAAATCCAGTGTTGCCAACCAGGCATCCTTCCCTAGTATAGGAAGCAGCTGGGGAAGAGTTAGCATCCTGAATTTTGGGATCACCAAAAAAGTGTTTAAGATAGAGATGTCCAGGATAGGACGCCAGGAGTTGTCTTTTCTGGGCACCAGGAAAAGCCTTGAGTAAAAACCTTGTCTCTTTTCCGCTTCTGGAACAGGTTGAATAGCCCTGGTGGTTAAGAGAGAATTTGCTTTTGAGTCTCTGCCCACTGATTTGGGGGTAGATCTGGCCATCTGTTTGGCGTTGGCAAGGAGTGAAAGTGGAATCTGTATCCTTGGGGAAACTACATTTAAAACCCATTTGTCCACGGTAACGAGTTCCCAATTTTTTGCATGCAGGGCAATCTTTCCCCCTACAGGAACAGTCACAGTTGTGCAGGGCTTGGAAGATTTAAAGTTAAGTCACTGACACAGTTTACCATAGGGGTAGTCTTACCACTCCCTGCTTTGGAAGTGGGAGCCCCCCACTGCTTAGTCTTGTGAGTACCTTGGGACGGATGTCTGGGTGTTCTGCTGGTTCTGGGCTTGGACTGAAGTCCTGGAAGAGGCAGGAAAGGACCAATTTTTAGAGGGCCAATGCTTACTAAATCTGGGAGGCTGTACTTGCAGGAAATCTTTAACAGTTTGCATAGATTTAGCTTTTTCCTCCATCTTTAAGTACTTAGGCTTTGTTGCCAAACAGGTGGTCTTGACTCAAGGAAGCATCCAGCAATTTAGCTTTAACATGATCTGGCAAAGATTGCTCCTTAAGCCAAGCATGTCTTCTAAGTACAGACCCAGTGACAGCAGCCCTGCAAGATGCCTCTAGTGAATCAAAACCACATTGCAAAGTAGGTTTTCCAACTTGTTCAGCAGAATGCATTAAATCCTGTAAATCTATTTTCAGCACAGTCCGGAATCAATTTTCTGTTTAAGCAATCCAATAATATGCTGCTCATACTTTAACATATGAAACTGGCAGTTTAAGGCCCTAATGGCCAAGGTTGCCAGAGTGTATAACTTCTTATCCCATCTATCCAGCGCCCTGGAATATCCATCAGAGGGGGTAGGATTTTTGGCAGTAGTAGCTTTAATGCCCTTGGGTCCCTGTGAAATGGTCTCAGGATCTGCAGCAAAATTTTTTAAGAGGAACTTGTGAGAGTCAGGAACCCGGTAATATCTATCAGGGTTTCTGGGAGCAGGAGGTAGAGAGTCAGGAGCCAAGCTAGATTCTGAAAACAAACAATGTCCAGTACAGGGGGGATAGCTAAAGGCCTGTGTTAGGGCAGGAGTAAGAAATCCCTCTTTTTAGTGTCAGAGTAATCCTGGCTTTCCCAGCGGAAATGCTCCCTAAGAGTATGCAAGGTTTCACCAAAAGAGAAATCCTCTGGAGGGGAAGCAGAGGGATTAGAGTCTCTGCATCAGAATCCTCATCGATAGATAAGGGTAAATCCTGGTCATCAGAAGAAACAGAAATTTCAGAGTCCTGTTCAGAAGAATCATAAGGAAACTCAGTTCTAGATCTTTTGGAGGGGGAAGGGTGGCTTCCCCTAATTACAGTAATAAGGTCTTCAGCCATGCTTATCATTTGTTTTTTAGGCATAGAGGCCTGACCATGCGGTCTGAGCGTCTGTTTTCTAGGCATGGATCGAGTTTTAGGCCTTGAAGAAGATGGTGTCTAATATGCAAATCAGTAGGCCTGAATACACCCTCAGAAGCCGGTGCCTGCACAGCGGCGCTGGACCCATCCAAGGTAGAGACATCCGCATGTTCCACAGTTGAAGCATCTCGTGGTATACCGGACTCCGAATGGGTCTCAGTAGAGGCCTGTGAATCTGAAGTACTGGGCATCAGGGGCTGCGAAAGCACTGCACTGGCGACTAGCTTAGGAAAAGCATCGTTGGCAGCTTTGGACCTATTCAATCTGTCTGCTTTTTTTTCGGAATGTAGGTAGTGGGGTGGCTTAATGAAGCCATATTTGGATAATTGAACAGAGTACCAAAATATTTAGAAGTGCAAATAAACAGACTAACAGTTGTTTGTTTAAATAAGGCACAAAATTGACAGCGAGGTACGTCGTGGTCAGGGCCTAAGCAAGGAATGCAGTAAGAATGAAAATCTTTGAGGTATTTATTTTCCACACTAAATACAATTAACTTTTACTGACATCGCTTTAGAGCAAGAAAAAGTTTCCCCAACGGGGTTACTTAGCTTAGTTGAAGACTTCGGTTCTGAAACTCGAAAACGAAAATTTCAGGAGTCGGACGACAGGCACTTGCGAACAGCTTCTGCTTTGGGCACCGCACGGCAAGAAAGACTGATGTAATGGCATCAGCTGCATGCTATATATCCCTGACTATCTGACGTCATGGAAGATGAGACCGCAATTGACGCAGGACCCAAGACTTTGATAATCAGGCCGACTGAGGGCTACTGCAAGCAGATAACCCAAATGTGATGACTGCAACAGTGAAACACTAAGAACATCTGCAACAATCATCCTTCTACACAAGGGTGGGCCATCAACAGGTCAAGTACTACAAACCCATTAGTCTGACTAGTCTCATATGCAAAGCCATGGAGCAAATCATCATGGAAACGAACAATGACATAGGAAACTTTCAGAAACTGGACCCCACCCAGTTTGGTTTTGTCAAAAGCAGGTCATACCTACCAAACTTGGTGAATATCTGAGAAGGTCATCAAGGCAGTGGGCAAGGGGAAAATAGTACATATTTCCCAATTTGACCTGGCTAAGGCATTTAATGCCATACCTCACTCAGGTATTGTATAAAAAAAAAAAAAAAAAAAACTTGAGATCCAGTTAAGCCAAGAATGCTTGAGGAGGAACCAGAGGTAGAAGAGACAGTAAGGGACAGCATCCTGAACGAAGGCATCACCAGGAAAGTATTCAACTTGGAAAGGCCCAAAATGGGTCTCCAAGGACCGTCTTTCCTTGGAACCAGGAACATCCTGGAATAAAATCCCCTTCCCTGCTGACAAAGGGACAGGTTGAATGGTGCCTTGGAGAGAAAGCTGTGTTAGCAGCTAAGGAAACCGATTCAGTTGATCTGAGGGAGGTTGAGGAAAGTACAGTTGTGTACACTTACCATAAATGTAGATGCTGGAGTGTATTCACTGTTGCAGTCATCACATTTGGGTTATCTGCCTGCAGGTAGCCCTCAGCCAGCCTGAATACCAGAGTCTTGGGATTTCTGCGTCAGATGCCGTCGCTTCTTTCATGATGTCAGGGGTATAAAACATGCAGCAGACACCATTTCATCAGTTTTTCTTGCCCCAGATGTCAGGTGCCCGCCCCCACGATAGGAAGCAGTGATATGGTGTGGAACACCACAGCCAAAAGCATATACACATAGTATAAGATATGCCAAACCAAAAGGATAGGTGAAAGCAAAGAATCAGGGGGCTGAAGGGAGGGTAACCAGGACTGCAACAGTGAATACACTCAAACATCTACATTTACAGTACGTGTACACAACTGTACTATGTTCTTCGTGTTTCACTGTTGCAGTCATCACATTTGGGTTGATTCCCAAAGCTAAGGAAGGGTGGAGATAGATTAAGAAGCATTAGGGCTGGCAATCAGGCCCTGTAAAAATGCTCTTGCAAATCCAACTCTGGATTTAGAAAGGATAGGCAAGTGGTAATGCTTGGTGAAAGAATGCACAGAGCTCCAGGTTGCAGTTTCCAGTTTGTCCCTGGTAGGGACTCCTCTGAGAAATGCAGTGGAGGTAGATGCAGCCCTGGTTGAATGTGTTATCTCCTGTGGGGGGGGGGGTCTTAATTGTTTGGCCCAAGGAACTGTTTTACCAGATGATGAGAGAAGAGGGGTGGGGGCTCAGTATTATAATGAACCGAAATGGCTGAGGCATGAATCTTAATTGAAGAGAAGGATAGGCCCTTGTGGAGCATTTCTATCAAGTAATCTGGTATATGAGGTAAGCTGAGCACCGTTGTGCCCATCCCCAGAGACTGGCTCCAGGAATGGTATCTTTTCCACGTTTCTGAACAGGATTTTCTAGTATTAGGCCTCCTTGCCTCTAGAATGACATCCAGCACATGCTTACTAAGGGCTGCTAGAGGTGAGCTCAGGGGATTAGCCAGGCTGCAAGGTTCAGGGTTTGAAGCTGAGGGTGCAGAATCTGGCCCACCTGCTGGGACAGCAGAGAAGGAGTCTGATGCAGGTACCTAGGTTGTAGCACTGTCAGACTGCACAAAAGAAGGTACCAGTGCTGGTGTGGCCAGACTGATGCAATCAGGATTGTCTTTGACTTGCCCTTTTTGATCTTTAATAGAACCTTCGAGGGGAGAGGCTTTTCCAGGTAAAGGACTTTCCAAGCTTGACTGTGGGGAGTTCTAGTGCACGTCTTCAACTGGTAGTTCTGGGGAGAGGCAAACAGATCCACCTCTAAATGTCCCCTATTTATTCCTCAAAAGCTTGAATATTTTGGGTTCCAATTTCCATTCGTGTGGGTTCATGAGATATCTGCTTAAGTCATCTGCCAGTGAATTTAGTTTGCCTGGCAGGAATTGAGCTTGTAGGTGCACTTGGTTGCTCAAGGCTGTATTCCACAGAGCCATGGGTAAGAATGGGTTCCCCCTGCTTATGTACAACTGTGGCGTTGTCCGTCTTTACCAACAGTTGTCCTGGAAGAATAAGGTCTTTGAAGGATGTCAGAGCATTCTGTACAGCTAACATTTTTTTTGACTGACATGCAGGTGCATCTGCTTTGGGTTCCATTTGCCCTGAATGCACTGCCCTGCAATGTGAGCTCCCGATGCATAGTTTGATGCATCTGTTAGGGTTTGGGAAGCAGGGGGTAGAGTGAAAGGGAGCCCCTTGTTGTGGTTGCAGGCCTCTGCCCACCAAAGGAACTCTGCCCTCAGACAAGGAATGACACGAATTGTTTCCAGGTCCTGAGAATGTTGACACCATTCAAGTTTCCTCATATGGAATTAACAGAATGCAAGAGGCCATGAACCCCACAGCTTGAGGGTTTCTGTGGCCAGTAGGTTGTCAAATAAATGTGTTTCTCTGGAGTGAGGAATGCCATCTGGGAAGGTGCGTTCAAGCTTGCTCCCAGGAATACAATCTGTTTGCAGGGTACTAGTTGTGATTTCTTCTCGTTGATGGTGTACCCCAATGAAGTTAGAAGTCTATTTACAAATGCCAGGTGTTGCAATAGCAATTCCTGACTTTCCACCTGAATCAGGCAATCGTCCAAGTACGGATAAATCTGAATATTTCTCTGCCTGCAAAATGCAATGGCTGGAGCTAGGCACTTTGTGAATACCCAGGGTGCAGTAGATAAGCCAAAGGGAAGTAAAGAAAACTGAAATTGCATAGAGCCTACCCTGTATTTCCTGGAAAATTAACTTATGGGGATGTGCAGGTAAGCATCTTTTAAGTCTAGGGTTGCCAGCCAGGGATCCTTAGCTTGCAGAGAAAGCAGCTGTTTGAGTTAGCATTTTGGATATTGGAACCACCAGAAAAGGTGTTGAGAATACACAGATCCAGGATAGGACACCAAGAGAGTTTTCTTTTCTGGGAACCAGGAAAGTACAGTTTTGTACCTACCATAAATGTAGATGTCCGAACAGGATAGCATCTGCAGTCATAACAAATGGGTTGTCCTGTCGTCAGGCAGCCCTTCGGTCGGCCGGATTCCAAAGTCTGGGTCCGGCTTCGGCTGATGTCGCACTTCACCCGACGTCATCTCTGCTGGTCTTCGGGTATAAAGGCATCAGCCGACGCCATTTTCCTCAGTGTTTCTTGCCCCAGATGCCAGTTGCCCTCTTGGAAAGCTAAATTTTGGATAAATGCCAATGTTTCCAAAAAAAGTAGAAGGCAAACACAAAAAATAAGCATGTATGTACATATATACAAACAAATACACCATAAGAGACTCCCCCCCAGCTAGCTATTAGGAGGGTAAATACCCTAGGAGTACCACAGAGGGTTAGGAGGGTGGGTAATCCTGACTGCAGATGCTATGCTGTTCGGACATCTACATTTATGGTAGGTACAAAACTGTACTATGTCCTTCAAGGATGCATCTGCAGTCATAACAAATGGGTAGAATACCATAGCCAAACTAGGGGTGGAGGAAGTAAAATTATGGTGTAGTTAGGATCCCTTGCAGTACAGCAGTGGCAAACCCTGCTCGGGATCTAGAGTATAGAGGTAAATTATAATGCTTGGCAAATGTATGCACAGAGGTCCAAGTGGACGCCTCAATAATGTCCTTGGTTGCCACTCCTCGTAAGAAAGCTGTGGTAGTGGCTGTAGCCCTTGTAGAATGAGGTCTTATGTTCTGTGGAATTGGTTTTCCATGGTAGGAGTAACAGAATCTTATGCAATTTCCTATCCATTTGGAGATTGTCTGTTTGGAAATTGCTTTTCCTTCCCTTCCTGTTGCATAGGCTACTAAAAGCTGGTCAGTTTTTCTGCTACCTTTGGTTCTGTCCAGGTAGTAGCGTAACTGCCTATGTACATCCAAGGTATGCAGCAGTCTTTCCCCCCTGTTCTGTGGATTGGGAAAGAAGGTAGGTAGGTGGATTGCCTGGTTTAAAGACACTCTGGATACCACCTTAGGCATAAATGTAGGATTAGTTCTCATGGACACCCTATCTTGATGGAAGATTAGGAAGGGTTGCACTGCCATTAAGGCCTGTAGTTCCGAAACCCTCCTTGCTGAAGTAATTGCCAGTAGGAAAGCAGTTTTCCATGATAGGTGTTGCAGATCTGCTGTTGCTGCTGGTTCAAACGGAGGGAGTGTCAACTTTTCTAGCACAAAGTTCAAGTCCCATGCTGGTAATGGTGGTTTCCTAGGAGGTTTTACATTCTTGATCCCTCTGAGGAACTCCTGAGTAGAGGATGCGAAAAGACAGGTGGATCGAAGCTGTATTCTGCTGAAATAGCTGATGCATGTATCTTGATGGAGGAATAGGACAGGCCTGTATGTAGAAGCTCTGCCAAGTACTCCAGGATGTTAGCAATACCTATGTTCGACACATCTTTTCCTCTTTCAGTACTCCAAATGACAAACCTTTTCCATTTTCCTGCATAGTTCCTTCTTGTTGAAGGTCTGGGCTTCAAGGATAATGTCTTTAACCCTTTGGGATAGGTCTGGGTTAGTTGCTGCTATGTGATGTTCCAGGCAGTCAGTTGCAAGGTTTTTAGGTTTGGATGCATGATGTTGTAGTTGTTCTGAGTTAACATCAAAGGCATCAGGGTATTGACCACATTCTCCCGAGACATGCTCCTCAGCAATGGGTACCAGTGTTGTCTTGGCCAATTCGAGCTATCAGGATTATCCTTGGACGTTCCTCTTGATTTTCAGTAGTACCTTGTGCATCAAGGGAAGAGGTGGAAATGCATATGCTGTCAGGCCTTTCCAACTGAAGGATAGAGAGTCCACCTTCCATGCAAGTGGGTGGTATGTCCTTGTGCAGAATTTTTGAGCTGGTGATTGAGTGGGGATGCGAATAGGTCTATTTGTGGCATTCCCCATTTCTTTGTGATGGCCTTGAAGATGTCCGGGTGTAGCATCCATTCGTGAGCATCCGAGGTGGTTCTGCTTAACATGTCTGCTAGGGTGTTCTCTTTTCCGGCACAAATATTGCCTGTAACTGGATGTTGTAGCTCAGAGCCAGATTCCAAAGGTCCAGAGTCATTCTGCATAGTGAGTGCCTCCCTGTTTGTTGATGTACCACATGACTGTGGTGTTGTCTGTCCTTATCATTAAATGGCCTTCTTTGAGGAATGGTCTGAATTTCTGGATTGCTAGTTTTACTGCCAGCATTTCTTTTTGGTTTATGTGCAGGTGCAGCTGGTCTTGAGTCCACAATCCTTGTATGCATTTGTCCAACATGTGCGCCCCAGCCTAGGTCTGAGGCGTCCGTTGTGATGGTTTGGCTTGCTTGAAAGTTGTGGAAGGGTAAGCCTGGGTTTGACTGGCATGCTTGAGCCCACCATAGGAACTCCTGTTTTAGGCATGGGATTAGTGGGATTTCGGTTTCTAAGCTGTGCCTGTGTTGAGACCATAAATTCTTTAGGTACCACTGTAGCTTTCTCATATGCAGTCTGGCATGTGGGACCAAGATTATGCATGATGCCATGAAGCCCAAGGCCTGCAGTACTTTTCTTGCTGTTAGTTTGTTCTGCTTTGTTAATGCCAAGTAAAGAGGGAGTTCTTTTTGTTTTTCTGCAGTTAGGAATGCCATTTGTTTTACTGTGTCCAATTCCGCACCCAAGAATGTTCTTGTTTGGGATGGTATCAGCCTTGACTTTTGTAAATTGACTGTGTATCCCAGGGCTTGTAGTAAGCAAATGACTCTTTGTAAATCTGTTGTCAGCTTGCTTTTGTTGTCCGCTTGTAACAGGCAGTCGTCCAGGTATGGATAAATTTGGATTCCCTGTAGTCTGCAGTGAGCGATTACTGATGCCAGGCATTTTGTGAATACTCTGGGCGCAGTAGATAAGACAAAGGGCAATGCTGAGAATTGATAATGCTCTGATCCTGCAAGAAATCTGAGGTATCTTCTGCAATTTGGTCGTATGGGGACGTGCAGGTATGCCTCCTTGAGATCTAGAGTTACCAGCCCACACTCCTTGCCCAGCATGGGAAGAAGTTGCTGTAGGGTCAGCATTTTGAATTTTGGGACAATGATGTATGTGTTTAAGACGGACAGGTCGAGAATAGGTCTCCAACTTTTCTCTTTTCTTGGTACTAGGAAGAATCTGGAGTAGAATCCTTTGCCCGGTTCTGTTATTGGTACTCTTTCCACAGCTCTCATCTTTGCTAATTCCGCTATCTGCTTTAGAGCTTCTGTTTTTTGATTTGGAGGTAGGTTTGGCATTCCTCTTTTTACTGGTAAGGTGTGGAAGTGGAACCTGTAGCCTTGGTCTATGGTTTGCAAAATCCACTTGTCTTTTGTGATATAGTGCCAATTTTTCGAAAATAAGGCTAACTTTCCGCCTAAAGGTGCTGCTATTTGCTCCCTGGTAGGCGGTGTCAGAGCCAAGTCACTGTGATTGTCCTGTTGCAGTGGCAGTGGTTGTGTCTGTGCCTCGGTTATTGCCTTGCCACTGTCGTCCTCTGTAGGCACCTCCTCTGGATTGATTTCTGCCTCTAGAGCGCCTATTCCTGCCTCTCTGGGATTTTGAGGAGTCTGGAAAGGACCAATTTTGGCAGGCCAGTTCCTGCTAAACCTTGGGGCTGAACCTGTAAGAAATCTTTAACTGTTTGTACAGATTTTGCCTTCTCTTCCATTTTCTTCATTACTTGCTGAGCAGGTGTACCACATAGACTGGCCTTATCCATAGGAGCATCTAACAGCTTTGCTTTAACATGATCCGGTAAGACCTGTTCTTTCAACCATGCATGCCTTCTTATCACTGTGCCAGTCATGGCTGATCTAAATGAAGACTCCAGTGCATCATAGCCACATTTTAAAGAATGGTTACTAACCTGTTGGATGTTATTCACCATTTCTAATACATATTTCTTATCTAAGGAGTCATCAGAGGACAGCTTTTTAGTTAACTGATCAAGCATAAACTCTTGGTATTGGATCATATGAAACTGACAGTTTAAAGCTCTAGCTGAGAGAGTAGCAGAGGTGTAAACTTTTTCCCCATCTCTAAGGACCTGGATTCCCTTTCAGAGGAATAGGGTTTTTGCTGAGGTCGAGGCTACTGCCTTAGGCCCCTGGGATATAGTTTCAGGATCTGCAAGTGGGGCCTTGTATAGGTGGTGATGAGTGTCTGGCACCCTGTAAAATCTATCTGGTTTGGCAGGGGCTGGAGGTAAAGAATCAGGAGCAGTGCAAACATCATTAAATGCATCATCCACAACAGGCAGTACAGGAGGTATAGCTAAGGGCCTATGTTGTGGTAAGTGCAGAAATGTCCTAAGCCTTTTCTTGAATCTGAGAAATCTTGTCCCTGCCATTGGAATTGTTCTCTCATGGCATGTAAGGTTTCCCCAAAGGAAAATTCCTCTGGTGGAGAGGCAGCTGGAATGGATTCTTCAGCATCGGAATCTTCATAAGTAGAAAAAGGAGCCTCTGGCTGGTCTGTAATGTCTGAGTCATCCGCAGAATCATCAGAGGACACTGGCTCGGGGCTCTGCTCTAGGTCTCTTTTCTGGGGCTGAGAGGCCCTGTCTGGGTGAGATTGGGATCCCCTAATTAAGGATATTAAATCCTCTGCCAGAGTAAGCATTTGTGAACTAGAAGTGGGCCTGTGTGAGGGGGGCTTAACAGGCACTGATTTAACAGATTTGGCTGCTTTAGCCCTGGCAAAGGCCTTAATAGACATGGCTGCAGGAGGCCTAGCAGCACCACGTGCTGGGGTAGAGACATCCAAAGGGATGGTGTCTGATAAATCACTAGGAACCACAATTGTAGGCAAAATTTCTGAGGCCGATTCAACTAAGGTAGCAGGATCCTCAGTAGTAGTCATGGATTCGGCTGAAGATTTACCGGTTTTCTCGGTTTCGGCCGAAACAGAGACACTCGCGGCTTGCTTAACCGCGGTTTCGGCCGAAACCGCGGACCGCGAGTGTCAGTCTTTTTCTTTGCGTTTAACAATTTGGGTAGTCGGAGGATCCGACGGCATAATGTACGCAGAATCTGAGCCGAAAAACTGTTCAGCAAACTCCGATCGACGCCTAAGCGTTCGTCGGTTGAAGGATGCACAGGCCGAACAGGCTGCTACGTCGTGGTCTGGGCCTAAGCAAGGCAGGCAGTAAGAGTGTAAATCTTTATGAGGTATTTGTTTCCCACAAGTTAAACAGTTATTGACTTTTTCTGACATAGGCTGAGGCAAGAAAGAGTCCCCAACGGGGTACTTAGCTTTTTAGAAGTCTTCGAAGTAGTATTCGGTAGTAGTAATCTCTGGATCTGACCGACCGGCACTTGCGAACAGCTTCTGCTTCGGGCACCACGCGGCAAGAAAGACTGAGGAAAATGGCGTCGGCTGATGCCTTTATACCCGAAGACCAGCAGAGATGACGTCGGGTGAAGTGCGACATCAGCGGCCGGACCCAGACTTTGGAATCCGGCCGACCGAAGGGCTGCCTGACGACAGGACAACCCATTTGTTATGACTGCAGATGCATCCTTGAAGGACATCAATCTTGAATAAAAGCATTGTCCCCTTTGTTCTGCTGGGATAGGTTGAATAGCCTTGATGCTGAGGAGAGAAAACACTTGTTTTTGGGTCTCCTCCCACTGGTTTTGGGGGATGTCTGGCCATCCACTTAGGGTTGGGAGTGAGTGGAAGTGGAATCTCTATCCTAGGGAAACAATGTTTAAAACCCATTTGTTTTAGGTAATGTATTTCCAGTTTTTTTGCATTCAAGGCAAGCTTTCCTCCTAAAGGTGCAAGTAGTTGAGCAAGGCTTGAAGGAGTTAAGGATAAGTCATTGTGCAATTTTACCATAGGGGGTGGCTTACTACTTCCTGCTTTGGATGTGGGAGTACCCCACTGTTTAGATCTGTGCATAACCTGAGACTGAATGGTGGTCTGCTGCCCCTGGGTTTGAACTGAAGGCCTGAAAAGGACCAGTTCTTTGAAGGCCAATGCTTAATGAATCTAGGTGGCTGTACTTGTAAAAAAAATCTTTAACAGTCTGCATAGATAGCTTTTTCCTCCATCCTTTTGAGGAGGACTTCTACTTTATTGCCAAATAGGCGCTCTTGGTTTAAGGGAGCATCCAGTAATTTTGATTTTACGAGCTGGCAAGTTTTGTTCCTTAAGCCAAGCATGCCTTCTAAGTACAGACCCAGTGACAGCAGCCCTGCAAGATGCTTCTAAAGTATCAAAACCACACTGCAAAGTATTTTTACCAACTTGGTCAGCAGAATGCATCAGCTCTTGGAAATCTGTTTTCTGCAGAGTCAGGGATCAACATAATTTTCTGTTGAATTAGTCCCATAATATGCTGCTGATACTTTAACATATGAAACTGGTAATTTAAAGCCCTGAGGGCCAGAGTAGCAGAGGTGAATACCTTCTTACCCCATCTAACGCCCTAGAAACCCTGTCAGAAGGGGTAGGATTTTTGGCAGTAGTAGCCTTAATGCCTTTTGGTCCTTGGGAAATGGTCTCTGGATCCGCAGTAGAATTCTGGAAAAGGAATTTGAGAGAGTCAGGTAACTATAGTATCCATCAGGTTTCCTGGGCGCAGGAGGCAAAGTATCCAGGGTAAGGCTGGATTCCGAGAAAACATCTACAATCTCCAGAACAGGAGGGATAGCTAGAGGCCTGTGGTGAGGCAGGTTTAAGAATTCCCGGAGTCTCTTTTTGGACTGAGAATAGTCCTGGCTTTCCCAGCAGAAATGCTCCCTAAGGGTATGCAAGTTTGCACCAAAAGAAAAATCTTCTGGAGGGGAAGCAGAGGGAATGGAATCCTCTGCATCAGAATCCTCATAGGTAAATAAGGGTAAGTCCTGGCAGTCCGAAGGAACAGAGATATCAGATTCCTGATCAGAAGAGTCAGAAGGAAAGTCAGTTCTAGGTCTCAGAGGGGGAAGGCTGGCTTCCCCTAATTAAGGTAAATAAGGTCTTCAGCCATTCTAATAATTTGTTTTTCAGGCATGTGGGCCTGAGAATGCGATTTGGTCAGTTTTCTA
Organism: Protopterus annectens; assembly: GCF_019279795.1. Classification (NCBI taxonomy): domain Eukaryota; kingdom Metazoa; phylum Chordata; order Ceratodontiformes; family Protopteridae; genus Protopterus; species Protopterus annectens. The sequence continues at coordinate 839,078,085 of NC_056737.1, forward strand.
GGCGTAGTGCAAACTTTAGGCCTGAGGAATTTGGTATTTTTGGCTTGAAACGAAGTCTGTTTAATATGAAAATCGGTGGGCCTGAATACACCCTCAGAAGCCAGTGCCTGCACAGCGGCACTGGACCCATCCAAGGTAGAGACATCCGCAGGTTCCACAGTCGAAGCATCTCGTGGCATACCGGACTCGGAATGGGTCTCAGCAAAGGCCTGCAAATCTACAGAAGTGGGTATCAGGGGCTACGAAAGTGCCTCACTGAGTACCGGCATACTGGCAACTAGCTTAACAGAAGCGTGGTCGGCAGTTTTGGACCTATGCGGTCTGTGTCATTATCCTTACAGTTTTTTTGGAAGGTCGGTAGTCGCATGGCTTAACGAAGCCATTTCAGAGTACGAAGATCAAGAGCAAATGTATTTAGCTTCAAAAATAGCCCAGCAATTAATAGTTCTTGCGTTGAACAAGGCACAAAACTGACAGCAAGGGACGTCGTGGTCTGGGCCTAAACAAGTGACGCATTAAGAATGAAAATCTCTATGAGGTATTTGCTTTCCACAAGCAAAACAGTTTTTTCTGACATCGGTTAGAGCAAGAAAAAAGGATCCCAAATGGAGTACTTATCTTTTAGACGACTTCAGGTCTGAAACTCGAAAACAATAATTTCAGGAGTCGGCCGACCGGCACTTGCGCACTGCTTCTGTTTTGGGCACTGCAAAACAAGAAAGACTGATGTAATGGCTTCGGCTGCATGTTTTATACCTCTGACGTCATGGAAGAAGCGACAGCATCCGATGCAGAAATCCCAAGACTCTGGTATTCTGGCCAGCTGAGGGCTACCTACAGGCAGATAACCCAAATGTGATGACTGCAGCAGTGAAACACGAAGTACATCCCCCTGAAAGGGGGGGGGGGTGAGACTTCCAAGTCATGAAGTAATCATTTTGAATAATGGATATCACCCAAGAATCCTGCGTGACCTTCTGTCATGCTTAAAGGGAAAGAAAAAGACAGACGGGAGTATGACCTGGAAGTGGGAGCTGGATGTCAGAGAGCCTTGTCTGGACTGAAAGGGCTGCTAGTGAGATGGAGCAAAAGTCACAGCTTTAAGCTGAGGAGGTCTCATAGCAGTTTTACATGACCTAGAACCAGAAGGAGTAGAAGACAGTACAGCTGAGTACACTTACCATAAATGTCGATGTTAGAGTGTATTCACTGTTGCAGTCCAGGTTACCCACCCGCCCCGCCACCCCCCTTTTTTTTGCTGGAACTTATCTTTACTTCTCTGATCTATACAACCTATGTGGTGTATTTGCTTGTAGATGAAGGTAAAGTTTATATTGGTGCATGTATGTTTTATATCTATACTTAGAAACATAAATTTAGCCTACCCTTTTGGGGGCACCTGACATCTGGGGCAAGAAAATCTGAAGAAAATGGTGTCTGCTGCATATTTTATACCCCTGACGACCTGACGTCAGGGAAGGGCCGACAGCAAACAAAGCAGGACCCAAGACTTTGGAATTCAAGCCGACTTGGGGCAACCTGCCAGCAGGACTACCCAAATGTAATGACTGCAACAGTGAAACACTAAGAACATCTAGAGGGTTTCCGAATAAAAGGGGTTTTAGCAGGAAAGTTCCTATGAAATCTAGGAACTAGAAAAACTAACAGGTGCTTTAAACCCTGGAGCTCCTTACAGTTTTCCCTCAGAGTTTTAAGTTCTGCAGCAGCCTTACCAACAAGAGCAAAAAGTACAGTTTTGTACCTACCATAAATGTAGATGTCCGATAGGTATGCATCTGCAGTCCTAACATATGGGTTGTCCTGCCTCAGGCAGCCCTTCGGTCGGCTGGATTCCAAAGTCTGGGTCTGGCCTCGGCTGATGTCGCACTTCACCCGACGTCATAGCTGCTGTTTATTGGGTATAAAGGCATCAGCCGACGCCATTTTCCTCAGTGTCTCTTGCCCCAGATGCCAGGTGCCCTCTAGTAAGGCTAAATTTGGATAAATGCAAATAATTCCAAACAGTAGAGAGCAAACAATATAAAAATATATATATATATATATATATATAAAACATATACATATATATATATATATATATATATATAAAACATATACATATATATATATATATATATATATAAACGTATATATATATATATATATATATATTTATATATATATATATATATATATAAAACATATATATATATATATATATATATATATATATATATATATACACATACACATATCTATATATATATATATATATATATATATAAACAAATACACCATAACAACTTGTAAGTACCCTAGGAGTACCACAGAGGGGAAGGAGGGTGGGTAATCCTGACTGCAGATGCATACCTATCGGACATCTACATTTATGGTAGGTACAAAACTGTACTATGTCCTTCAAGGATGCATCTGCAGTCCTAACATATGTGTAGAATACCATAGCCAAACTGGGGGAGGAGGCACTAACATAAAGATGGTGTAGTTAAGATCCCCTGCAAAACAGCAGTTGCAAAACCTGCTCGGGATCTAGAGTATAAAGGAAGATTGTAATGCTTGGCAAATGTATGCACGGAGCTCCAGGTAGCAGCTTCTAAAATGTCTTTGGTAGCCACTCCTCGAAGGAAAGCTGTAGTGGTGGCTGTAGCTCTTATGGAGTGAGGTCTGATATCTTTCCATGAAAAGAGTAACAAAAACGAATGCAATTTCCTATCCATTTTGAGATTGTCTGTTTTGAAATTGCTTTTCCTTGCATTCCTGTTGCATATGCTACCAAAAGCTTGTCAGTTTTTTCTGCTGGTCTTAGTTCTGTCCAGATAGTAGCGTAATTGTCTGTGCACATCCAAGGTATGTAGCAGTCTTTCCCCCCTGTTCTGTGGGTTGGGGAAGAATGTAGGTAAATGAATCGCTTGGTTCAATGATACTCTGGAGACCACTTTTGGCATAAAAGTAGGGTTGGTTCTCAGAGAGACTCTGTCCTGATGGAAGATAAGGAAGGGTTGTTCTGCCATTAATGCCTGTAACTCAGATACCTTTCTAGCTGAAGTGATTGCTAGTAGGAAAGCAGTTTTCCAAGACAAGAATTGTAATTCCGCTGTTGCTGCTGGTTCAAAAGGGGGAAGAGTTAACTTTTCCAGCACAAAGTTGAGATTCCAGCACAAAGTTGAGATCCCATGTAGGTAAAGGTGGTTTCCTTGGAGGCTTTACATTTTTGATTCCTCTCAAGAACTGCCTGAGTAGAGGATGAGAGAAGACAGGAGGATCCAAGTTGTATGCTGCTGAAATTGCTGATGCATGAATCTTAATGGAGGAGTAAGACAGGCCATTATGAAACAGCTCTGCTAAATATTCCAGGATGTGTGCTATGTTTGCCAAAGAGACATTTTCTCCCTTTGCTGCACTCCAAATGAGGTATCTTTTCCACTTGGCTGAATAAGTCTTCCTTGTGGAGGGTCTGCGTGCCTCCAGGATAATATCCTTAACCCTCTGGGATAAATCTGGGTTATTTTGTTTTATGCAATATTCCAAGCAGCTAGCTGCAGTGTTTTCAAGTTTGGATGTAGGATCTTATAGTTGTCCTGTGTTAGTAGTAAGGGACATAGAGGTAGATGCCATGTGTGTGTCCGAGACATGCTTCTCAGTAGCGGGTACCAATGTTGCTTCAGCCAGTCTGGAGCTATCAGAATTACCCTTGGTTGATCCTCTTTGATCTTCAGTAGAACTTTGTACATCAAGGGAAGAGGTGGAAATGCATATGCTGTCAGGTTTTTCCAGCTGAAGGAAAGTGAGTCCACCCTCCAAGCAAGTGGGTGGTATGCTCTTGTGCAGAATTTCTTCAATTGGTGATTGTGTGGGGAGGCAAACAGGTCTATCTGTGGTAGTCCCCATTTCTCTGTTATGTCTTTGAAGATATCTGGATGCAGCATCCATTCGTGAGCATCCGTGGTAGTTCTGCTCAAGGTGTCTGCTAGAGAATTTTCTTTTCCTGGTACAAATCTGGCCTGAAGTTGAATGTTGAGGTTCAGGGCCACATTCCACAGGTCCATTGCCATCCGGCATAGAGGATATGAATGTGTACCTCCCTGTTTGTTGATGTACCACATGACTGTGGTATTGTCCGTCCTTATCAGCAGATGACCCTGTTGAAGGAGTGGTCTGAATGCCTGGATCGCATATTTCACTGCCAGCATCTCCTTTAGATTTATGTGTAGATTCAGCTGGTCTTGGGTCCATAGGCCTTGTATACACTTGTCCGCCATGTGAGCCCCCCATCCTAGGTCTGAGGCGTCCGTGGTGATGGTCTGGCTTGGCTGTGGTTTGTGGAAAGGCAAGCCTCTGTTAGACTGACAGGCCTGAGCCCACCACAGGAATTCTTGCTTCAGGCATGGAATTACTGGAATCTGGTCTTCTAGACTGTGCTGGTGTTGAGACCATACATTCCTTAGGTACCATTGTAACTTTCTCATATGTAGCCTGGCATGCAGAATCAATATTATGCAGGATGCCATGTAACCCAGGGCTTGCAGGACTTTCCTTGCAGTAAGCTGAGTTTGTATTGTTAATGACATGAAATAGCCTGGTAGTTGCTTTTGTTTTTCTTCTGTGAGAAAGGCCATCTGAGTTGATGTGTCCAGTTCTGCCCCCAAGAATGTTATCCTTTGGGATGGTACTAGTCTTGACTTCTGCATGTTGACTGTGTATCCCAAGGCTTGCAACAGTTGTATGACATTTTCCAAATCTTTTGTTAATTTTGCCTTGTTGTCCACTTGTATTAGGCAGTCGTCCAGGTATGGGTAAATTTGAATTCCCTGAAGCCTGCAATGAGCAATTACTGATGCCAGGCATTTCGTGAATACTCTGGGCGCAGTAGATAAGCCAAAGGGCAATGCTGAGAATTGATAATGCTCTGATCCTGCAAGAAATCTGAGGTATCTTCTGCAATCTGGTCGTATAGGGACGTGCAGGTATGCCTCCTTGAGATCTAGAGTCACCAGCCAAGACTCCTTGCCCAGCATGGGAAGAAGCTGCTGGAGGGTCAGCATTTTGAATTTTGGAACATTGAGGTATGTGTTCAGTGCGGATAAGTCGAGAATAGGTCTCCATCGATTTTCTTTCCTTGGTACTAGGAAAAGCCTGGAGTAAAAACCTTGGCCTTGTTCCATAGGTGGCACCTTTTCTATAGCTCTCATCCTTAGTAAGTTGTTGATTTGTCTTAGAGCGTCTGTTTTTTGGCTTGGTGGTAGGTTTGGCATTCCCCTCTTTTTTGGTAGAGTGTGGAAGTGAAACCTGTAGCCCTTGTCTATTGTTTGTAAAGTCCATTTGTCTCCTGTAATGTAATGCTAGTTGTCTGAAAATAAGGCTAGCTTTCCGCCCAAGGGAGCTTCCAGTTGTTCCCTGGTAGGCGGTATCAGAGCCAAGTCATTGCGTCTGTCCTGTGGAAGTGGTTGTAGTTGAATCTGTGGCAGTACTTCTCTGATTGTTAGGTTGCCACTCACGTCCCCTGTAGGCACCCCTAGATTGATTTCTGCCTCTTGGGCGTCTATTTCTGCCTCTCTGCGCTCTGGAGCTGTCTGGAAAGGACCAATTCTTCGAAGGCCAATTTCTGCTAAACCTCGGAGGTTGGACCTGTAAGGAATCCTTGACTGTTTGGACAGATTTTGCTTTTTCTTCCACCTTCTTTAGAACCTCCTGTGCAGGGGAGCCAAACAAACTTTGTTTCTCCATGGGAGCATCTAGGAGTTTTGATTTAACATGGTCTGGTAAAGATTGTTCTTTTAACCATGCATGTCTTCGAATCACTGTTCCAGTCATAGCTGATCTAAAGGAAGCCTCCAGTGCATCATAGCCACATTTTAAGAAATGGTTACTGACCTGCTGAGAGTTATGTACCAAATCCTGAAGAGACTTGCGGTCTATAGGTTCAGGAGGGGACAGTTTTTTATTTAGCTGGTCTAACAGAAATTCCTGATACTGAATCATGTGAAATTGACAGTTTAAGGCCCTAGCCGAAAGAGCAGCAGAAGTATAAACCTTTTTACCCCATCTCTCTAATGCTCTAGATTCCCTATCAGAGGGGAGAGGGTTTTTGGCAGAAGCAGCTGCCACACCTTTCGGGCCCTGTGAAATGGTTTTGGGGTCTGCAACAGGAGCCTTATACAAATGGTAGTGTGTGTCTGGGACCCTGTAATATCTGTCAGGCTTGGCAGGGGCCGGGAGAAGAGAATCAGGAGCAGTACAGGCATCATTAAATGCATCATCAACTACTGTTAGTACTGGAGGAATGGCTAAAGGCCTATGCTGTGGTAAGTGTAAAAAGGTCCTTAGCCTTTTCCTTGAATCTGAAAAATCCTGGCCCTGCCATTGGAAATGTTCCCTCATAGCATGTAAGGTTTCCCCAAAGGAAAATTCTTCAGGAGGAGAAGCAGAAGGAATGGAGTCTTCTGCATCAGAATCCTCATAAGGAGAATATGGGCCTTCCTGAGGGTCTGTAATGTCCGAATCCTCCGAGGAATAGTCTGTAGAGACAGGTTCCGGGGGTTCAGTCCTAGGCCTCTTATCTGAAGGGGGCTGAGAGGCCCTGTCTGTGTGAGGTTGGGATCCCCTGATCAAAGAAATGAGATCCTCAGCCAGGCTGAGTATTTGAGAACTAGAGGTAGGCCTATGTGGGGGAGTTTTAGCAGGTAAGGCCTTAGAAGATTTAGCTGCTTTAGCCCTGGCAAAAGCCTTGATGGACATAGAAGCAGGGGGTCTAGCAGCCCCACGTGCAGGGGTAGTTATGTCTAAAGGGATAGTATCTGACAAATCCTGGGTGCCTGCTTCCGTAGCAGTAATTTCAGTAGCAGATTCGACCATGTTGTGGGAGGCCTCGGCTATAGGAGGCATGCTTTCGGCTGAAGGAAGAACCGAGGGCTCAATTTCAGCCGAAACAGAGACACTCACGGTTGGCCTAACCGCGGTTTCAGTCGAAACCGCGGACCGCGAGTGTCGGTCCTTTTCCTTGCGCTTTTTAGCTATTTGTGTAGCCGGAGTCTCCGACGGCATTTTGTAAGCAAAAGCGGGTCCAAAAAACTCCTCTGCAAACACCGACCGACGTCTAAGCGTCCGTCAGTTGAAGGAAGCACAGGCTAGACAAGCTGATACGTCGTGGTCTGGGCCTAAACAAGGAAGGCAGTAAGAGTGGAAATCCTTATGAGGTATTTGTTTCCCACAAGTTAAACAATTATTTACTTTGTCTGACATCGGCTGAGGCAAGAAAGAGTCCCCAACGGGGTACTTAGCTTTTTAGAAGTCTTCGGTAGTAGAAATCTCTGGATCTGACCGACCGGCACTTGCGAACAGCTTCTGCTTCGGGCACCACGCGGCAAGAAAGACTGAGGAAAATGGCGTCGGCTGATGCCTTTATACCAAATAAACAGCAGCTATGACGTCGGGTGAAGTGCGACATCAGCAGAGGCCAGACCGAGACTTTGGAATCTGGCCGACCGAAGGGCTGCCTGAGGCAGGACAATCCATATGTTAGGACTGCAGATGCATCCTTGAAGGACATCTATCCAATGGAGCATCAAGCAATTTTGCCTTGACATCTGGGAGAGCCTGAAGACACAACCTAATCTCCTAAGAACAGAATCTGCAGCTCTAGAGGAAGCTTCTACAGCATCGTAGCTGCATTTAATGGAATGTGTAGTGACCTGTGAAAATGCAGCCAAGACAGAAAGATAAGGACTTCGCTTTTGAATCAGGAAGCTGGGACAGGGCCTGAGAAGCTTGAGAGAGCAAAGCTACAGAATACATAGTCATGCGAGTCTGGTAATTAATGGCTCCAATTGCCAGGGTGGAAGAGGTGTAAACCTTCTTTCCTAACCTTTCTAAAATTTTGCTTTCTTTGACTGAGGGAAGCAACTCTGTGGAAGGGACAACTTGAGAGGATTTATGTAAGGTGATAGAAACCACAGCAGGATCTGCTGAAGGCACTTAAATAGAAATTTGTAATCCTCTGTGACCTGACAGAAATGGTCAGGTCTTTTAGGAGCTGGTGCCTGTGAATCTGGGGTCTTGGAAGTTGATACAAAGGCATCTAGGAAAGCAAGTAGTACTGGAGGGACCAGCTGCAGGAGTAGGGGCCTCCACTAAGTAATAGCATCTCTTTTATTCCTCAAATTTGGAAAGAATTTCACTTACAGAATTCCCTCACCTTAAGTTTCCCCAAATGAGAGTTCTTCCATTGGTGAATCTCCCCTTCTGGACTCTTCCTCCAGAGATGCATAATCCAAGGGGGAAGGAATACGAGTGGAGTAAACTAGAGCGCCTTCATCTTAGAAAGAACCCTCAGAATCAGAGTCCTGAGCTGCAAGGGTGGCGAAAGACTCCTGGGAACCAGACGGCAGCACAAGGGAAGAGAAGACAGGGCAATAAATAGGAGAGGCCAAAGTCATAGGCCTGAGGGCCATCAAGGCCTTACGACCTTGTGAGAAAACCTCCCAGTCCAACTGGAATGCTTAGTTTTGTTTCTTTTTGGCAGGTTTTTCCAGGGCAGGAGGAAGTGGCAGATGTAGGCCTCCTTTTATGCAAGGGGAGTGGAACAGTTCCAGAGTCCTCAAACAAGTAGCTGTGGTTCCCCCAATAACTCAAACAGGACGTCTGCATAGCCTCGGATGTGCTCAGATCCGTACTCCTGGAAGCTTCCATTGTGGTTCCCGATGGAAACAGACCCTACCTCCGACCGTACCATGGGTTTTCATCAACCTCAAGGGGTGCGTTGGGAGGCAGAAGGCGCAGATTAAGACAACTTGGCCCTAGCTTTACCTACCTTCCTCTTCAAGGATGGCTCGGAGGAATTCGCAGAACCCTCCACTGAATCCCTAGCTAAATGCTTAAGCTTTGGTTTTCTAGATATATGTTAAAGGCAGACAGACGATTAGACAGTTTTAGGGATGAAGGCCTGACCGATGGAATAGGAGCGATGGTCGTGGGTATGCCCTAAAGAAAACAAGCAGAGCTCGTGACTGTCCTTATGTGGAATTTGCCTTCCACACCTACACTTGCCCTTTCAGGATGACATGAACAGAAGACAGAAACAACAAAAATCCTCAAAGGGGTACTTATCTGAAGCTGAAGAAAACAGTTTCCAATGGCAGACTGAACGCGTGCAAGTCAACCTTTCCGAATGGCAGTGAAAAAGTTCTGAGGATTGTATGTATGGACATCCTTTTTACAGCTGACATTATAGCAGCCTACGTGTGACATCCCTCATACATGCAGATAGCTTGAAGCTTTTGTATACAAGCTGGACGTCCGGTCGAATAGCGGACTACTACCCATTTGTAAAGAATACTGCAACACCGAATAGAAAGACATGCCTATATGTAACACACTGAACAGCCAGCTGGCTCACAGATAAGATGCAGGAAGTTTGGATTAGACAGATCACCTACACAAAAAGGCTATTCACTACCACAGTCCCCCAGGGCTGTTCGCTGGGTCTGCTTCGCTTTGGTATCTACTCAGAAGTCAAGGTCAATGTCAAAGGCTCCTGGCTGACCAAGTTTGCAGATGACTGCAAACTAGGAGCAGTTACAGAATGCCTCCTCAAGACTGTATCTTACAGGAAGGTCTAATGCAAATAAATGACTGGTACCAAAACCATGAATGAAAACTCAATGCTAAGAAATGCACAACAGTACCTTTTGGGAAGTATGCCACTCTGGGAAACTACCTCAGACGAAACACCCCTAACAGTAGACCCAGTAGTCAAGGATTTCTGGATTTATGTACACAGCAACCAGACTTTTGACCAACATGCGACTAAAGTAGTAAAGTCTTTCTACATCACTTAGCTTATAAGGGTATGACCTGGTTCCCCTTTGCTTATGTGCCACATCAAGTGTTTACAGACAACACCAAAGAAAAGAAGTCTGAGACCACAGACTATTCAAAATGTTGAGTGTGTCTATAAAGGCCAACATTGCTTATGCCCTTGGTCTATCTTTCCTGTCCCAAAGACCCTGGACTTGTATGCCAAATACTGCTGCTTCCCAAGCAAAGTCTAAGGAATCGGTTGTGACAGACCATGCTAAAAGCAAGCTGAGAGAATGGGAGACCCGAATTTTGAGAAATTTGGTACCTGCACTACACAGCCCCTTTTTACAAATCCTAAAACCAGAACTTAAACTCGGTGAGTGTTGATGGTGCGTCATACAGATTTCAGATTCCATTGTAACTTTCTCACATGGAGTCTTGCAAGTTGTTTCATGAGAATCAGAATCTTGAATTCCCCTGTCGAGACTGAAAACTGAGTGTAAATCCCCAGAAATAGATCTAAATGCAGACTTTTTTTTCCTGTGGGAGAAAAGCTCTTTGCATTGAGATGTCCAGCAGAACCCAAAAAACAATCCTATGAGGAGTCAGAAAAGACTGAATATTCTCTTGGAAACCTAGCCTGAAAGGAGATCACTTACTTACTACAAACACCGTCAACCACCAAACAATAAATTTTTTCTGTGTTAGTAGCAATAAAGGCTGTCCTCCACTTCAGTATTCAATACAATGAGCGACACTGTCACGGTAATAAAAATTCCTTTAATACACCAAAACGATACACCATAACCAGAGATCACTTACACAAGAGATAGATTCCTGACACTTTGAAAAAAAAAAAAAAGACACTGCAAAGACAAGCAAGTAGTCGAAGTAAGACAAAGTGTAAATGCCCTGCAGTCTGCTATTACAGGAGCTAGACACCTTGTAAACAGTACAGGAGCTGTGGCTAGCCCAAAGTGGAAGGCAGACGACTGATACGATCCAGACACACACACCATTAAGAAATGCCTGAAATCTGGATGGAGAGAGGTAGGACACATGCATCTTTAAAATCAAAGGTCACCAAGGAACCCAAATGAGGTTGAAGAGGTAATAAGTTGTGAAGTGACTGCATTTTGAGCTTTGCCACTCTCACAAACTGGTTCAGGAAGGCATACATACCTGGTCTCCAAGAATCTTCTTTCTCTGGCACCAGTAACAGGTTCATAAAATCCTAACTGAAGAGGAGGAAAGTACAGCTGTGCAAATAATAAACTTAACAGTAGATGTTTGAATGAACACTGTTGCAGTAGCCTTAGCTATTATGGGCTATATCCTACATAAGATATAGTAGCCAGCCAGCTTTCAAAGCTTCAAGGCACACTCCAATTGCTCAATTAGGCAGTTCAAGCAAAGTTGCCTAAAAACACAGGTTTGATAGCAAAGCCCTTCAGAGCTTTCAAGCCAGCTAAGAAAGGGAGGCCAAGCCCTGAAAGAACATGTAAGAAAAAATATACATACCCTGACATAATAAAAAAAACAAAAACAAACAGGGGTAAGGAGGGAGAGACTACTGCAACAATGATTTTTTGAATCCTTACTGTTATAGTGAGTTTACTTACACAACTGTACTATGCTCACATTTTACTGCTGCAGAAAAGTACAGTTTTGTACCTACCATAAATGTAGATGTCCGAACAAGATAGCATCTGCAGTCCTTACAAATGGGTTGTCCTGTCGTCAGGCAGCCCTTCGGTCGGCCGGATTCCAAAGTCTGGGTCTGGCCTCGGCTGGTGTCGCACTTCACCCGACGTCATAGCTGCAGTTCTTCGGGTATAAAGGCATCAGCCGACGCCATTTTCCTCAGTGTTTCTTGCCCCAGATGCCAGTTGCCCTCTTGGATAGCTAAATTTTTGGATAAATGCCAATGTTTCCAAAAAGTAGAAGGCAAACAAAAAATAAGCATGTATATACATATATACAAACAAATACAAACAAATACACCATAAGAGATCCCCCCCCAGCTAGCTATTAGGTGGGCAAATACCCTAGGAGTACCACAGAGGGGAAGGAGGGTGGGTAATCCTGACTGCAGATGCTATCCTGTTCGGACATCTACATTTATGGTAGGTACAAAACTGTGCTATGTCCTTCAAGGATGCATCTGCAGTCCTTACAAATGGGTAGAATACCATAGCTAACCTAGGGGAGGAGGAAGAAGAAATTATGGTGTAGTTAGGATCCCTTGCAAAACAGCAGTGGCAAACCCTGCTCGGGATCTAGAGTATAAAGGTAAGTTATAATGCTTGGCAAATGTATGCACGGAGGTCCAAGTAGCAGCTTCTATAATGTCCTTGGTAGCCATTCCTCGTAAGAAAGCTGTGGTAGTGGCTGTAGCCCTTGTAGAATGAGGCCTTATGTTCTGTGGAATTTGCTTTCCATGGTAGGAGTAACAGAATCTAATGCAATTTCCTATCCACTTGGAGATTGTCTGTTTGGAAATTGCTTTTCCTTCCCTTCCTGTTGCATATGCTACCAGAAGCTGGTCAGTTTTTCTATTGCCCTTGGTTCTGTCCAGGTAGTAGCGTAACTGTCTATGTACATCCAAGGTATGTAGCAGTCTTTCCCCCTTGTTCTGTGGATTGGGAAAGAAGGTAGGTAGGTGGATTGCCTGGTTTAAAGACACTCTGGATACCACCTTAGGCATAAATGTAGGATTAGTTCTCATGGACACTATCTTGATGGAAGATTAGGAAGGGCTGTACTGCCATTAAAGCCTGTAGTTCCGAAACCCTTCTTGCTGAAGTGATTGCCAGCAGGAAAGCAGTTTTCCTGGATAGGTGTTGAAGATCTGCTGTTGCTGCTGGTTCGAAAGGGGGGAGTGTCAATTTTTCTAGCACAAAGTTCAAGTCCCATGCTGGTAATGGTGGTTTCCTAGGAGGTTTTACATTCTTAATTCCTCTCAGAAACTGCCTGAGTAGAGGATGCGAAAAGACAGGGGGATCGAAGCTGTATTCTGCAGAAATAGCTGATGCATGTATCTTGGAGGAATAGGACAGGCCTGTATGGAAAAGCTCTGCCAAATACTCCAGGATGTTGGCAATGTCTACCTTTGACACATCTTTCCCCCTTTCAGTACTCCAAATGAGAAACCTTTTCCATTTTCCTGCATAGTTCCTTCTTGCTGAAGGTCTGCGGGCCTCAAGGATAATGTCTTTAACCCTTTGGGATAAATCTGGGTTAGTTGCTCTTATGTAATGTTCCAGGCAGTCAGTTGCAGAGTTTTCAGGTTTGGATGCAGGATGTTGTAGTCGCTCTGAGTTAACATCAAAGGAATCAGGGGTAGTGTTCACATTTTCCACCCGAGACATGCTCCTCAGTAATGGGTACCAATGTTGTCTTGGCCAATCTGGAGCTATCAGAATTATTCTTGGACGTTCCTCTTTGATTTTCAATAGTACCTTGTGCATCAAAGGAAGAGGTGGAAATGCATATGCTGTCAGGCCTTTCCAACTGAAGGATAGAAAGTCCACCTTCCAAGCAAGTGGGTGGTATGTCCTTGTGCAGAATTTCTTGAGCTGGTGATTGAGTGGGGATGCGAATAGGTCTATTTGTGGCAGTCCCCATTTCTTTGTGATGGCCTTGAAGATGTCCGGGTGTAGCATCCATTCGTGAGCATCCGAGGTAGTTCGGCTTAACATGTCTGCGAGGATATTTTCTTTTCCAGGTACAAAAATTGCTTGTAACTGAATGTTGTAATTCAGAGCCATATTCCATAGGTCCAGAGCCATTTGGCATAGAGGGTATGAATGAGTGCCTCCCTGTTTGTTGATGTACCACATGACTGTGGTGTTGTCTGTCCTTATCAACTGGCCTTCTTGGAGGAATGGTCTGAAATTCTGGATTGCTAGTTTTACTGCCAGCATTTCTTTTTGATTTATGTGCAGGTGCAGCTGATCTGGGGTCCATAAGCCTTGTATGCACTTGTCCAGCATGTGGGCCCCCCAACCGAGGTCTGAGGCGTTGTGATGGTTTGGCTTGGTTGAATGCTGTGGAAGGGCAAACCTGGGTTTGACTGGCATACCTGAGCCCACCATAGGAACTCTTGTTTCAGGCATGGGATTAGTGGTATTTCGGTTTCTAAGCTGTGCCTGTGTTGAGACCATAAATTCTTTAGGTACCACTGTAGCTTTCTCATATGCAGTCTGGCATGGGGGACCAGGATTATGCAGGATGCCATGAAGCCCAAGGCCTGCAGTACTTTCCTTGCTGTTAGTTTGTTCTGCTTTGTTAATGCCAAGAAGTAGAGAGGAAGTTGTTCTTGTTTTTCTGCAGTTAGGAATGCCATCTCTTGTACTGTGTCCAATTCTACACCCAAAAAGGTTATTGTCTGGGATGGTATCAGTCTTGACTCTTTGTAAGTCTTGTGTCAGCTTGTTTTTGTTGTCCGCTTGTATCAGGCAGTCGTCCAGGTATGGATAAATTTGGATTCCCTGAAGCCTGCAGTGAGCGATTACTGATGCCAGGCATTTCGTGAGCACTCTGGGCGCAGTAGATAAGCCAAAGGGCAATGCTGAGAATTGATAATGCTCTGATCCTGCAAGAAATCTGAGGTATCTTCTGCAATTTGGTCGTATGGGGATGTGCAGGTATGCCTCCTTAAGATCTAGAGTTACCAGCCAGTACTCCTTGCCCAGCATGGGAAGAATTTGCTGTAGGGTCAGCATTTTGAATTTTGGAACAATGATGAATGTGTTTAAAGCGGACAGGTCGAGAATAGGCCTCCAATTTTTCTCTTTTCTTGGTACCAGGAAGAGTCTGGAGTAAAATCCCTTGCCTTGTTCTATAGGTGGTACCCTTTCCACAGCTCTCATCTTTGCTAATTGAGCTATTTGTTTTAGAGCTTCTGTCTTTTGATTTGGTGGTAGGTTTGGCATTCCTCTTTTTCCTGGTAAAGTGTGGAAATGAAACCTGTAGCCTTGGTCTATAGTTTGCAAAATCCACTTGTCTCTTGTGATATAGTGCCAGTTTTTGAAAATAAGGCTAACTTTCCACCTAAGGGTGCTGCTATTTGTTCCCTGGTAGGCGTGTCAGAGCCAAGTCACTGTGATTGTCCTGTTGCAGTGGTAGTGGTTGTGTCTGTGCCTCGTTGGTTGTTGCCTTGCCACTGGCGTCCCCTGTAGGCACCTCCTCTGGATTGATTTCTGCCTCTTGAACGCCTATTCCTGCCTCTCTGAGTTTTAGAGGAGTCTGGAAAGGACCAATTTTTGGAAGGCCAGTTCCTGCTAAACCTTGGAGGCTGAACCTGTAAGAAATCTTTCACTGTTTGCACAGATTTTGCCTTCTCTTCCATCTTCTTCAGTACCTGTTGGGCAGGAGAACCAAATAAACTGACCTTTATCCATAGGAGCAATCTAATAGCTTTGCTTTAACATGATCCGGCAAGACCTGTTCTTTCAACCATGCATGCCTTCGTATAACTGTGCCAGTCATGGCTGATCTAAATGAAGCCTCCAGTGCATCATAGCCACATTTTAAGGAATGGTTACTAACCTGCTGAATGTTATTCACCATTTCTAGAACACATTTCTTATCTAAAGAATCAGAGGACAGTTTCTTAGTTAACTGATCAAGCATAAACTCTTGGTATTGGATCATATGAAACTGACAGTTCAATGCTCTAGCTGAGAGAGTAGCAGAGGTGTATACTTTTTTCCCCCCATCTCTCTAAGGACCTGGATTCCCTTTCAGAAGGGAGAGGGTTTTTCGCTGAGGTCGAAGCTACTGCCTTAGGCCCCTGGGAGATAGTCTCAGGATCTGCAAAAAGAGCCTTGTATAAATGGTGATGAGTGTCCGGGACCCTGTAGAACCTATCGGGCTTAGCAGGGGCTGGAGGTAGAGTATCAGGAGCAGTGCAAGCATCATTAAATGCATCATCCACAACAGGAAGAACTGGAGGTATAGCTAAAGGCCTATGTTGCGGTAAGTGTAAAAAGGTCCTAAGCCTTTTTCTTGAATCTGAGAAATCTTGTCCCTGCCATTGGAATTGCTCTCTCATGGCATGTAAAGTTTCCCCAAATGAAAATTCCTCTGGTGGAGAGGCAGAAGGAATCGATTCTTCAGCATCGGAATCTTCATAAGTAGAAAAAGGAGCCTCTGGATGGTCTGTATTGTCTGTATCATCAGAAGAGTCATCTGAGGACACTGGCTCAGGGGGCTCTGCTTCTAGGTCTCTTTTCTGGAGGTTGAGAGGCCCTGTCTGGGTGAGATTGGGATCCCCTTATTAAAGAGATGAGATCCTCTGCCAGAGTAAGCATTTGGGAACTGGAACTGGACCTGTGAGAGGGGGGCTTAACAGGCACAGACTTAGAAGTTTTGGCTGCTTTAGCCCTGGCTAAGGCCTTTATAGACATGGCTGCAGGAGGCCTAGCAGCACCACGTGCTGGGGTCGAAACATCCAAGGGGATGGTGTCCGATAATTCTTGTGTAACCACAGTATTAGGTAAAACTTCAGAGGCCGATTCAACAAGGGTAGAAGGGGCCTCGGTAGTAGTCAAGGATTCGGCTGAAGACTGAACCGTTTGCTCGGTTTCGGCCGAAACCGAGACACTCGCGGTTTGCTTAACCGTGGTTTCGGCCGAAACCGCGGACCGCGAGTGTCTGTCCTTTTCTTTGCGTTTCTTAACAATTTGAGTAGTCGGAGGATCCGACGGCATTATGTACGCAAAATCTGAGCCGAAAAACTGTTCAGCAAACTCCGACAGACGCCTAAGCGTTCGTCGGTTGAAAGAAGCACAGGCTAAACAAGCTGCTACATCGTGGCCTGGGCCTAAACAAGGTAAGCAGTAAGAGTGGAAATCTTTATGAGGTATTTGTTTCCCACAAGTTAAACAGTTATTCACTTTTTCTGACATCGGCTGAGGCAAGAAAGAGTCCCCAACGGGGTACTTAGCTTTTTAGAAGTCTTCGAAGTAGTATTCGGTAGTAGTAATCTCTGGATCTGACCGACCGGCACTTGCGAACAGCTTCTGCTTCGGCCACGGCAAGAAAGACTGAGGAAAATGGCGTCGGCTGATGCCTTTATACCCGAAGAACTGCAGCTATGACGTCGGGTGAAGTGCGACACCAGCCGAGGCCAGACCCAGACTTTGGAATCCGGCCGACCGAAGGGCTGCCTGACGACAGGACAACCCATTTGTAAGGACTGCAGATGCATCCTTGAAGGACATCCTTGCTTTACGGGTAGATTACCCTAGCTTACTACATTTGAGTAGAAGGGGGGGAAGGGGTCCAGAAACCACTGGCAAATGGCCCTAGCACAGCCTGATCTAGACCTAGAGAGGAAATCAAGCTTGTAAGTGCTTTGTAAATATATGTTCAGAAGACCAAACTGCTGTTTGTAGAATACAACCCTTTCCTAAAGAACACAGAAGCAAAGGCTCTGGTAGAGTGGTCCTTTGACCCTATCTGAAATAGTTCTGCTGTGGTGAGAAAAAGTTATGTAATCACCATAACGCTCCATCTGAGTAGTTGTACTTCATTTGTCTTCAACCTGTGGGTCAATGGATCCGAATCGGAGACACAGTCGCATAAAAAGAAGTTATGTACCCACCATAACGTTCCATCTGAGTAGATACTTCATCTGTCTGCAACCTGTGGGTGTCGGATCCGACCTCGGATCCGATCCGGCAGCTTTCCAAGCTCCAAGATCCGAGCTCCTCCCCCTACCCATAATCCCCTACTAACCACATTACCTCAGATCGTTTTTTTGGCCTCACCAACTTGAGACAGAAACCAACTCAGAGTGATCAGAAAATTCCCGACAGGTTCGGGGGATGGCAGGGGGGGGGTCGGTGGCAGACAAATGAGGTATCTACTCAGATGGAACATTATGGTGAGTACATAACTTCTTTATCTGAAGTAGTTACTTCATTTGATCTGCAACCTGTGGGACAGAGTCCCCAGCTAACCTACAAGAACCTGGGTGGTCCTTACGGAAGGATATTCCGAAGCACCGCAGAGCCAAAAGAAGCCCTACTCCTGGAAATCATATCCAGCTTGTAATGAGAAATGAACGTATGAGATGAGGACCAGGTAGCTGCTGAACATATATCGTCTACTGGAACCCTAGACCAAAAGGCTGTTGAGGTAGCTACAGATCTTGTGGAATGAGCACGGATGCCAACCGGAACTGGCTTGCCAGACGAAGTGTATCCCAGCATAATGCACTGACAGATCCAATTTGCTACAGTCACTTTAGCAATTGCCTTGCCCATGGCTGACTTTGCATAAGAAACAAACAACTGGTCCGACTTGCGAAACTCTCTAGTCCTGTGCAAGTAAAAACGCAGTTGTCTGTGTACATCCAATTTGTGCAACGTGTATTCACCTTTGTTGTGAAAATTTGGGAAAAATACAGGAAGATTTATTGACTGATTAATATTTGATTCTGTAGCCACCTTAGGCAAGAAAGACGGATTAGTCCTGAGGGATACTCTATCCTTGTGAAAGATAAGGTACGGAGGTTTGATACACAGAGCTTGCAATTCTGAAACCCTCTTGGCCGAAGTAATAGCCACCAAGAAAGCAGTTTTCCAAGATCAGAACTTCAACGGAACCGAGGCAGCAGGCTCGAAAGGTGGTCTCAAGTCTTGCAAGACCAGAGTGAGATCCCACAGGGAACCACAGTCTTTACAGGTGGTTTCAAAAGAAAAACGCCTCTTAAGAAGGTTTTGCACAACTTTGTAGATGCTAAGGAGCCTATGCCCTCCCCCACATGAAAATGGGAGATGGCCGCCAACTGCACCTTAACCGTGGAGGCACTTGCTCCCTGCCTAAAAAGCAGGGAAAGGAAGTCCAGAATTGTCGGAATAGGGACAGTAAATGGGTCCAAGTCTGTCTTTGGCCCAGATGGAGAAACGTTTCCATTTACTGTTGTAAAGTTTTCTGGTAGACTGTTTATGAGCTGCCACCAGAATGGCCTTAACGGGGGATGAGATACCGGGAGTCCTAGCCATTAATGGAACTGGATCAACCAAGCAGCAAGTTTGAGATTGACCAGGTTCGGGTTAGGGCATCCTGCTGGATGCGAGATTAGGTCTGGACTGGGATCCAGAATCCATGGAGGAGCCATACTGTGAGACCGCAGAAAGGGGAACCAGATCTGTCGAGGCCAGAATGGGGCTATGAGGATAACTCTGCTCCCCAACAGACAGGCTTTCTGGATGAATTTCATCATGAGTGGGAGGGGGGATAAGCATAAAGGAGTCCGGGGGGCCAAGCATGGACTAGAGCATCTCTGGGGGTCTCCCCTCTGGGGGGAACTATCGCAAAGTACTCGCTGCATTTTGTTTAAAGGAGAAGCAAAAAGATCGCAGCAAGGCTGACCCCATTTGTGGAAGATCTGCTTCGCAACAGACGGTTTCAGAGACCACTCGTATGGAGTGAGGAGCACCCGACTTAGCTTGTCCACTAATATGTTGGACCATCCCGGAATGTGAGTTTCTATCAGAAAGCAGTTGGTGGAAATCGCCCATTCCCACACTCTCATGGCTTCTCGACACAGGGGATAAGATCTGGTCCCTCCTTGTTTGTTTATATACCAGACTACTGACATGTTGTCCGTCTTGATTGCAATAGTCCCCAGGGGAAGAAGGTCGTGGAGAGCTTGCAACGCCAAAAGCACCGCCCTCATCTCTAGGACATTGATATGCAATGCGGTCTCTAGGGAAGTCCACGTGCATTGAACGGATCTGCCTGAACAATGCCCCCCCACCCAAGGCAAGAAGCATCCATGGTCAACATGGCTTCGACCGGGGGGATCACAAAGGGCCTCCCTTCTCTGAGTTCCTGCGCATGTAACCACCACAGAAGGGAGTCCCTGCACACCCTGCTCAGAAGTATTGGCGTGCTTAACGGGTGGATCGACAGGGACCATTGGACTTGAAGGGTCCATTGTAATATGCGCATTCGCAGACGGGCATGAAGAGAGACACCGATCGCTGCTGACAGACCCCAGTGCCCTCAGGACCAACTCCGCCGGAGGAGCAGGGCTCCGAAGAAGGGCTAACACCTGATACGACAAGCTGTTCAGCCTGACTGACGTTAGAACAACTCGGGAGATTCGTGCATCTAACCTGGCCCCTATGAATTCTAAGGCTTGAGTGGGGCACAGGCAGGATTTCTGCTCGTTCACTGAGATGCCAAGGTTGTGGGCCAGAGACAGAGCATAATCTCTCGCCACACAGAGCTACTGCCTGTTGGTCGCGGTGAGGACCCAGTCGTCTAGGTAGGGGAAGACCTGAATGCCCTGAAGTCTCAGGTGGGCTGCAACCACTGCTATGACCTTGGTAAACACTCTGGGGGCTGAGGTGAGGCCGAATGGAAGAACCCTGAATTGATGACTGGCTCCGAGCCGGAAGCGGAGAAACCTCCTGGATCATCTGTGCATCCAGATGTGGTAATACGCATCCTTGAGGTCTAACGAGCACATCCAGTCGTTCTCCCACAGAAGGGGGAGAATTGATTAGAGAGTGACCATCCGGAACTTTTCCTTGGGTATGAACAGGTTCAGAGCGGAAAGGTCTAAGATGGGTCTGAGGTCCCCCGTTTTCTTTGGCACCAAAAAGAACCTGGAGTAATAACCCAATCCGGACTGATCTGGGGGGACGGGCTGGATGGCTCTTTCTTAGCTTTGAAATCTCCAAAGCCGCTGCCTCCCTCTGATCGGGTGGGACATCGGGGAGACGTCTGTTTTTGGGGGGAAGGTTTATGAATGGCATGGAGTATCCTCTGGATATGATCCGGAGCACCCATCGATCTGTTGTAAGGGACTCCCAGTTTGACAGGTGCTCCGACAACCGCCCCCCGACTGCCTCCAGAGAGGGACAGTCGGGCAAGCCCTCAGGGCTGTTGCACAGGTCTGTCCGAGAAAGGTTCTCTAGACCTGAAGTTACGCGGCCCCCCTCTGCCACTGGGCCGGCGTCCACCTTGTCCTCCACTGCCTCTAGAGGACGAGTGGTCCGCAGCAGGATGGGATTGCTGAGACTTACGGAACCACAGCTTCTTTTGTCCCCTCTGATTCCTGGAGGAGGATCTTTGGGGATTAGAGAAGCGGACTCCGACGGCAGACAGAGTCTTCCTGTCCTTTTCGCTTTGGACCAGCGTGTCGAACAGTTTTGCCAAACAAGGCAGAACAGTCAAAAGGGGCGTTCGCGAAGGATGTCTTGAAGGGCTCCGTGAAGCCGCAAAGACGGAGCCAGGAGAGACGTCGCAAGACATCCCCGGCTCCGCTAGCTCTAGCGGCTCCCTCCACTGCGTGGGAGAGAAGCCGCATAGATGTATTGGAGATGGATTTTAGAGTGGCCATTCGAGTCTCAAAAACCTTCTTGTCTGGGACCGACATGGACTCCAGGGGCTGCAGCGTATTCCTTAATCAAGTCTCGCTGTAGCCTAATGGTATGTGCCATACAGTTTCAGCGCCCTTATGGAGAAGGTCGCTGAAGCAAACATCCGCTTCCCAATCCGGTCAAGCGCTCGAGATTCCTTATCCGGCGGGTGAACCGAAGAACTCTCCTGCGAGAGTTCTTTCTTGGTGGCCGCCGCCACCAACATGGCATAAACGGGGGTTCCTTTGGCCCAAGACTGTCTATCTGTGGGGGGACTGAGGACTTTATTGGGGCACCCTAAGTCCACCAGGGGGTCGGCCGGAGGGGGCACCCTAAGTCCACCAGGGGGTCGGCCGGAGGGGACACCCAGGAGGTAGATGGGCCTGCCTCAAAGGCCTCCAGGAACACGGACTCATCAAGGGAGGGCTTTTGGGCTGACCACCCCCCTCTGATATGCAACATTTCCATGTAGTCTCCAAAGGAGACATCTTCAGGGGGTGACCTTGGGGAAGCCTCCGTATCATCTAAGTCTGCGTCTGTGGTAAGGGACTCGGGGGAGTCCAGGTGCCTCCTTTTGCACCGATGTTTCCGAGGGACCTCCTCGGTGGGGCTGTCCGAAGAGGGCTCATCCACGGGTTTTTGTTCCTCCGTGGGAACTAGCTAGAGGGCTTGGGCAGGCTGTCCCGATGGACGGATGATGGAAGACAGACCCTCATACAGTGGGGGTACGGGTGGATCTGAAGCCTGGGTCGGGGATCTGGAGGACCTCGACAGTACCCTCTCCACTACCTCAAAAGCTAAAGGAGAGCCACTCTCGCCAGCCTCTGAGAGCAATCTCCTCGGATCCGAGGAGGGGATCGGGGTCGGAGCCGATGCAGTCTGCGCCGAGGCAGAGGTGTGCTCAGATGCCAACAGCGCCAAAGAGACCGCAACTCCCTCGGATCCGACGCTCAGCCCTCGGCCCCGAGAGCTCGGGTCTGACAAGCTCGAAGGTATAGTCGGCGAAGAGACCACCTCTATCGGCACCGACAATTCCCCGGGTCCGAATGGGCCTGGATCCAATGACTCAGACCCGAAAACGAGTCTGAGAAGGAGTGATCGGGGCAAATATGGGGGCCGCACTCCCCCCCAGGGGGGGGGGGGGCAAGAGCATCTCCATCTGCATTTGGGTCTGCAAGAACAGACTCATCATCCGATCCATATCCGCTTCGGATCGACCTGGACAAAGTAGTAGAGGCGGGCCGGGAGGGCCGCCTCGATCGAGGGAGACCTATCCTCCTCCGGCGAGAAACAAGGCGAACGGCGCCGAGAGGAGGGGGATCCGGAGACCCTCAAGGGAGACTTGAGCACTTTCACTGGTGGAGCTGAAGGATGAGGTTCGGCCCGCCTTTTGTGGGACTTATGTCCTTCCTTATCCTTGTGCCTCTTCGCTCTAAGGGAAGAGGCACTAGTTTCCCCAGAGCTCAAACCCGAAGAGGGAGGTTGAGTCCCGGGTAGAGCTAAGGGGACAAATGGCGCCAAAGCTGCTGGAGCCCGAACGGGAGAGGAAGAAGAAGCAGACTCCTGGGGGAGCTTTCCCGCCAGGATCAGCTTGTTCTTCCTATCCCGAAGTGCCCGGGGGTTAAAGGCCGTGCAGATCTGGCAGGCCTCTGACAAATGGGCTGCCCCCAGGCACAAAACGCACTGAGTGTGGCCATCAGCTGGGGAAAGCTTGGGGCCACACTCAGTACATTTAGAAAAAAACGGCCTTAGGCCCTTCAGACATTATTCACACACACACCCAAACACTAGGAGGGGGAGGGGGAGTGAAGGTAAGCTAGCGATTAAAATTAACAAAAGGGACCAAAAACTAGCACTAGGAGAAGAAAAAGGGGCTAGCACACACACAACTTTGGTTGAAAAAAAAAGTGGTTTAAAACCAGCAGTGATCTCACCCAGCCAGGAGCTCTTCACAGGGAAGCTTCTTCAGCAGCGGCAAAAAACGATCTGAGGTAATGTGGTTAGTAGTAGGGGGATTATGGGTAGGGGGAGGAGCTAGGAGCTCGGATCTTAGAAAGCTGCCGGATCAGATCAGAGGTCGGATCAGACACCCACAGGTTGCAGATCAAATGAAGTAACTACTTCAGATCTAGCATTAATTCAGAGCTCCAAGCTCTTCCCCTTACCCATATGCCCCCGTCTCCTTCCTCCCTTCAGATCGAGTTTGCTGCTCAGCATAAAACATACTCCCGATCCAACAAGACCTTGACACTACTGACAGTCCCAAAGATTCTCAAGCCAAGCATAAGAAGGGACACTCGTGGAATGTACATCTCCCGTATACATGGTCAGAACATTAGTGACAATGTCGTGGGGGGGGGGGGGCTGAAGACAAATGAAGTACAACTACTCAGATGGAATGTTATGGTGAGTATATAACTTCTTTATCTGAAGTAGTTGGTCTTCAACCTGTGGGACAGAGTCGCCAGCTACTAACACCTGGGTGGCCCTCATGGAAGGATATCCCGGAGCACCACGGAGCCAAAGGATGCCCTGTTCCTGGATACAAAGTCCAATTTGTAATGTGAGATGAAAGTATGAGATGAGAACCAAGTAGCTGCAGAACAAATATCACCCAGCGACACCCTGGACCAAAAAGTCGCTGAAGTGGCCATAGACCTAATGGAATGTGCTTTTACCTGACCTGGAGGGGAAATTCCCTTGACAGAATAAGCTCGAATAATGCACTGGGAAATCCAACGAGCAATCAGTTTAGAAACAGACTTCCCTAAGAATGGTTTTGAGTAAGAAACTGATCAGATTTACGAAAGGATTTCATCCTGTGCAAATAGAATCACAATTGCCCATGTACATCCAGCAGATGTAATTTATATTCGCCCCTGTGCTGGAAATTAGGGGAAAAAAAGACGAAGAGAGTCTGATCAATACTGGCTTCTGACGCTACTTTGGGAAGAAAGGACAGATTAGTGTACCGCGACACCCTGTCCTTATGAAAAATCATGCAGGGAACTTTGATGGCTAATGCCTGAAGTTCAGACACCCTCCTGGCAGACATAAAAGCTACCAAAAAGGCAGTCTCATGACAGATACTGCAAATCTATCAAAGCTGCATGCTCAAAGGGAGGGGAGACTACAACCTGAAGTACAAAGGTGAGGTCCCATGGAGGTGTCGAAACCTTCACTAGAGGGGGGTCTTAAAAGAAAGGTACCCTTAAGGAAGGTATTGTAAAGTTTAGAAGAGGCTAATTAAGACTTTTCCCCCCATGTGAAAATTAGAAATTGTGGCCAGCTGGACTTTTGACAGTGGAGGAACTGGCACCTTGCTGAAAGATCCCCACCAAAAACTTTAATACTGCAGACACAGGAGCCGTAACGGGATCGAAAGCCCGCTGAGAGGCCAATATGGAGAACAGTTTCCACTTGCTATGACAGAGCCTTCTGGTGGAGGATTTGTGAGCCACCACCAAAATGGCTAACAGGAGAATATAAACTGGGAGTCATAATAATCAAGGGAACTGGAGCAGTGGAAAGTTTAAGACTGTCCAAGTCTGGGTGAGGAATCCCCGAGGGATGCGAAATAAGATGCAGAACCAGATCCAAGGTCCATGGGGGAACTACTAGGTGAGACCACAGAGGAAAACCAAACTTGGCAAGGCCAGAATGGGGCAAAGACAATCAAGGTGCTCCCCAGCCTGCAAGCTTTCTAAGGAAATTTCGAAATGAGGGGTTGCAGGGGGGTAGGCATAAAGAAGACCTGGAGGTCAAGCATGGATCAGTGCATTTTTAGGTGTGCCCCTCTGAGGGGCATTCAGAGCGAAGAACTTGCTGCATTTAGTGTTGGAAGGAGATGCGAAAAATTCGCTGCAAGGACAACCCCACTTTAGAAAGATCTGCTCCACTACTGAAGGATTCAGAGACCATTCGTAAGGATCAGGATAGTTCTGCTGAGCCTGTCTGCTAGAATGCTGGACTGTCCCGGGATGTGCACTGCCACCAGAAAACAGCCCGTCCATTCCCACTCTCTCAACAAACATGTACGATCTGGTTCCTCCTTGTTTGTTGATATACCAGACTACAGAAATGTTGGTCTGGTTTGCAATCGTCCCTAGAGGAAGATGGACATGAAGGGAGTGCAACGCAAGAACCACTGCCATCATCTCCAGGATGTTGATATGCAAACTGGTCTCGGATGGGGACCACGTGCCTTGGACTATCCTTCCCGAGCAATGCCCCCCCCCCCAACTGGGAGGTGTCCGTGTTCACCATGCTTTTGGGAAAGGGCGGATGAAAGGGGCGCCCCCTGACGAGGTCTGGGGAAAGAATCCACCACCGAAGAGAGTATTTGCATACCTGGGCGATAATGACTGGATGGGACAATTGCAGATGCAATAGAGACCATTAGACTGCTAGCGCCCACTGAAGGATTCGCATATGGAGTCGTGGAAGGTGAAATAGGTTGATAGTGGCCGCCATGGACCCCAATGCCCTCAGAACTGTGTCTGCTGTGGGAAACTGGGGCTGGTGAATATAAAAGACGTGTACCTTTAGATTGTGTACCCTTGTCTGGGGTGAGTTAAACTTTCATTTGGATAGTGTCCAACCGAGCCCCAATGAATTCTAGGATATGAACAGGAACCAGTGACGACTTGCTGAGACTGATGGTAATGCCCAGTCTGTTTACTAACAAGAGGAAATAATCCCTGGCTTGGCAAAGCACATGCTTGGTGGGAACAGCAGAGAGTCAATTATCCAGGTAAGGGAAGACCTGAATGCCCAGAAGCCTCAGGTGAGCCGCTACTACTGCCCTCACTTTGTTGAACACCCTGGGATCTGTGGTGAGACCAAAGGGGAGTGGGCTCTGAACTGATGACTGGCTCCCAGCCAGAACCGGAGAAACCTCCGATACACTTGTCCATCTTGATGACAGTACGCGTCCTGGAGGTCGATCACATCCAGTCTTTGGCCTGCAGGTAGGGCAGGATGGACTGAAGAGTATAGATGATAGTGCTGCTATGGTCAATACCCAACATGGACAAAGCAAAGCAGCTGTGATCAACGCTAAGGGGGGCCAGGAATGTGGAATTTATTTCATTACCACATATTCGTTTGATGCACCTTACATTAGGGATATAGTTTTTAACAATTGGAAGTTACTTAGGCTTGATAATTTGGTATGGGAAAAGCTGGGCAGCCTTCCTAAATGTGTATTTAGGAAAGCAAAATCATTTAAGCAATTATTAGAGAAGGGTGGCAGTGCTTTTAATCCAACTGGTAGGTATACTGGAAATTTCAAATGTGGTAGATGTAGTGTGTCATCTGGTATTGCCTACAAATTCTAAGTTTAATGTGGCTGGTGTTTCTATCAGGCTATGTGGACATGTTGACTGTTACACCAAAAATGTGGTGTATCTGGCACAATGTGGTCAATGTCCAGCATATTACATTGGTAAAACCAGTAGAGCCCTTAGAGACTGAATTATAGCGCATATGTCAGATATAAGGTTAAAGAAAAAAATCTAATGCTTTGTACAGACATATTGAGTTGAATGGTGGGCATGTATTTAAATTTTGTGTAATACAAGTTGTTAGGGATGTACAGGGTAAGGTCCTTGACCTTCACCTTGATATTAGTGAAATGAGGTGGCAACTGAAACTGAATGCCATGGTATCACCAGGCATCAATGGTTATATTAGTATTGCCCCAATTTTAAAACTAAAACATATTCTTGGATAATGGGAGTATAATTATTGCTTTTATTGCATTTTATCAATGTATGTTTTATTGCATGTTTTTGTAACTAATACTATATTCAATTCACAATTCAGTATTTCTAATATTGGTTGTGTGTTCAGTTTGCTTCAAGTAAGATGGATGTCAATTAATCAATTAAGTAATGATGTCATGACTTCTCTTATTTAAGCTTGCATGGTTTAAATTGTTTTTATTACTATTCTGAAGTCTGAATAAAGACGAAACCTAGGTAAATTTGTTTTGTGGTTGGTTGATGGTGTTTCACAGAGTCAAGTGCTGGGCATTGTTTGTATTTCTGGTTGATTTGTTTTTCTGTTGTCGCTATGGACTGAAGAGTGACCAGGTTCAAGGTGAATAGATCCATAATGGGTCTTAGGTCCCCCATTTTCTTTGGCACTAAAATGAAACTGGAATAAATGCCTGATCCGGATTGGTCTAAGGGGATGGGTTGGATGACTCACTTTCTTAGCAGATTGTCTATCTCTAGCGCTACTTCCTCCCTTTGCGTGAGTGGAACATTTGGGAGGTGATTTGGTGGGAGAGGTGGTTCGATGTGCAGGATGGAATAACCTCTGGATATAATTTTCGACACCCAACGATCTGTAGTTATGGTCTCCCAAGCCGCTGGGTGTAGCGACAGACGACCCCAGACTGCCTCCAGAAATGAGCAGTCAGGCAGCCCTTCAGGGCTGCTGTGCTGGTCTGTCAGAGAACGGTTCTCGAGACCCGAAGTTCCTCGGACCCACTCTGCCTCTAGGACGGTGTATCATAACCCCCTCTGACTCTAGGGGAAGATGAGTGCTGAGTGTCCTGGGAGAACTGAGACTTCCGGAACCACATTGTCTTCACCCCCTCGCTGATTCCTAGAGGAGGATCTCTGAGGGATGGGGAAGCGGATCCCGATGGCAGCGTCTTCCCGTCGTCCTCACTCTGGACCAAGATCACATGAAGTGACTTCCCAAACAGGGAAGAACCATCATAAAAGGCATTTGTGAATGACGTCTTGAAAGGTTCTGAGAATTGGCAAAGCCGGAGACAGCCGTGACACCTCATAGCAATGCCAGAACCAGCCGCCCTGGCAGCTCCTTCTGTAGTATGGGAGAGAAGATGCATGGAGGTATTTGCTCCCGCCTTGAGTGGCCATCCGAGTAGAGAACATTTTCTTGCCCTCCACTAACATGGGCTCCAGGGGAGACTCAGCGACCTCCTTGACCAACTCTCGCTGCAGCCGAATGTGCCATACATTTCAGCACCCTCATAGCAAAGGTTGCTTAAGTGTACACCCACTTCCCTAGATGGTCCATAGTCCTTGACTCCTGGTCAGGATGGAACGTAGAGTTCTCCTGCACAAGCTCTCTTCATGGTGGCTGCCACCACCACAGCATCCACCAGAGACGTCTTATTTCAACAAGTCCTATCTGGTGGGGGGACTAAGGACCTTATTGAGGCACTTGGGGATGGGCTCCATGGTGTCCAGTTCCTTCCATGCCAGAGATGTTATCAGGTCCAGAAGCGGATCCATGGAAATGGACACCCAGGAATTAAGATGGGCCCGTGCCGAATGTCTCAAGGAACACTGACTCGTCAGAGGTAGTTTTTTGGGTGGATTACCCCCCCCCCCCGCAAAGGAGTTCCATGAGGTCTCCAGAGGACGCATCCTCGGGGGGAACCTTCCTCTTCCTCCAAGTCCGTGGTTAGGGACTCCAGACAGGAGTCCAGGTGCCTCCTTTTGTATGTCAGTTTACCAGGAACCTCCTCAGAGGGACTCTCGGGGGGGGGGGGGGGGGGCGACTCGTAAACCTCTTGCGGCTCCCACAGGGGAGCTTACGGAGGCAAATCAGGCACAGGCTGTCCCTGAGATAGCAGGATGGTCGGGACAGTACTGAAAACAGAGGGGATTCGGGGCGGAGTCAAAGGACGAGATGGTCAAGGGCATCAATGAACTCGAGAAAACCCTCTCCACCATGTTAAAGTCTGATGGGGAGCAGAAACCTGTGAAGTGGCAGTAGGAGCCGTCCCCCAGAGCCAAGCAGCCCGGCGACCGCTTCCTAGGCCTGTCTTATGTCCTCCTCCTTCCTGGACCTCTTTGGTGGGAGTTTGAGTCCCAGAGGCCTGGGAAGGAGAAGTACAAGTAATGGCCGAAGCTGGGGGTGTGGGGGCTGCCATCCCCCGGGGAGGGAAGCAGTCTAATAAGGATGAGCTTATCCCTCCTGTCCTTAAAGGCCTGCGGGTTGAATCCCACACAGACAGGACAGGGGGTAAAAGTAGGTGTGCAGCACCCAGGCAAACGACGCACAAAGTGTGGTCATTGGCTGGGGAGAGCTTATGGCCACACACTGCATTTTCTAAACCCTGGTTTAGGGGTATCAGACATACTCCCAACCGGTAAATAAACACAGACGCACAAAGCTAGAAAGGGATCCTGGTAAGTGAACATTTTTTTTTTTTTTTTTAAACATAAAACAGATGCTAAATGCGGACAGAGAAGGTAGGATAGAAAGAAGAAAAAATCTAACAGAAAAAAAAAAAAAAAAAAAAAAAGAGACCCACAAACTAACTCACTTACTCAAAATACACTCAGAGCTCAGACCATGCTGCTAGCTGCTTCAGTGGCAAATGAGATCTGGGGGAGGAAGGAGACGGGAGGCATTATGGTTAAGGGGAGGTTCTTGGAGCTCAGATCAAATGCTAGTTATGCGGCAGTGTCAGATCAGATTTGAATCCATAGACCCACAGGTTGAAGACCAAATGAAGTCAACTACTTCAGATCAAAAGGTAATAGCCTGAGACAACCATTTGAAAATAGTCTGCTTGACACAGGTTGTCCCCTCAACTTCACAAGGCAGGAACAACGGACACGAAGTTCCGAAACATTCTGTTATATCAAGTTAGTACCACAGTTGTCTGTGGATATCCACGGGATGGAGTACCCTTCAATCCCTCATTTTTAGGTTCAGGCATAAAATATGGGTTAGTCTAAAAAGAAACCCTGTCTGTGGAAAATGTCAGGGGTGACTCGCCATAAGAGCTTGCAACTCAGTAAAACAATTTTCCACTTTCAGAACCTCTGCCAGATGAGCTGGCTCAAATGAAGTGCTAGCTTCTCTAACACAAAATTAAGATCCCATGGAGGAGCCACAGTTTTTCTTGAAGTCTTGTGCAAAACTCCTTTCAAAAATATTTTGACATCAGGATGCACTGAAGGGAGGATCTGTCAACAGACATACAGAAATGGTTGATAAATGAACATTGGAGTATAAAAGGCCAAAAGCCAGTAATTCACACAAATATTGTAAAACCATAGAAAAACTAACCCCGAGTGGATGCTAGTTTAGTTGTTACCAACTAGAAAACATTTTCCTTTTGCTAAATATTCCAGTAGCAAACTTTCTTGCCTCCATTAGTATCTTTGGCATGTCCACGTCAATAGATGCCTAAGGGAATTAAGACCCTATCATCCTGGCAGTCAGTTGACGTTGACTGGGTCAGGGTATATTAAACGGGTCTATGTTATTTCTTCGACAGCTTAGGTTGTCGAATCCTTAATGATTGACACGTAAGCGAAGTTTCAAAATCGCCAACAGCCATATATGCAAATTCTTTCCTCGGGGAAAGAACTCTCTAGGCTGTCCGTTAAAAAAAAATTAACTTTTCAACCTAAATATAATGGGGGGGGGCTTCACACCCCACGACGTGGGGGGCTGTGCCCCCAACACACACCCCTAACTAAATATACCAACTCCAAGATTCTCTACATTGGGGAAAGGGCAAATCCCAGATAATGGCCAAGGAAAGAATTCACTTATATGGCAGTAGCCGTTCGCGATTTTGAATCTTCGACACTTAGGTGTCGATCATTGAGCATTCGACAACCTAAGCTGTCGAAGAAATAATATAGTCCCTATTAAACACCCCTGTTTTTGTTCAAGTAGATCCATTCTGAGGAAGCTTGTGGTAACTGCCTCTGGCCATTTCCAATAAAAGGGAGAACCCACAGTTGCTGTAGTCAGAAGGGAGTAACACCATGATCTTGGAAGATTCCACCTGAATCTTCTAAAGTACCCTGCATATCACTGAAAAGGTTAAAAACATACTGGAACATTCCTGTCCAAAGAAAAGAAGAGGCATCAGTCTTCAAGGCTTTCTTGCATGGAGTGCTGGAGTAGAATTTTGCCAGCTGGTTGTTCAGTCAGGAGGCAAATAGGTCTACTTGAGGAAATGCCCCACAGGTGGATCAAATCTCAAAAGAACCCCTGATCTAATTTCCATTCGTGGGAGTCCGCCCTTGTCCTTTTCAGTCTACCACATAAATCTTGCTCCAATTTTTTTTTTTTTTTTTTTAAATTTTCCCCAAGTCTTTTGGGTTTCTAATATGACTGGAATGGACCCCATTCCTAAAACAAAGTACGACTGAAGTTCATGAAATTAGTATTGTTTCAATCTTTGATGCCAGCCAGTAGTGCTCTTCACAGCACCTGCAATGTGCCCAGTAATGACTCCTCCTGCAGTTCGTATGGAGTTACATGTATTGGTAACATATCTAAATACGATTGTAAATTCTTTTTTTTAAGACCTGTTGCTCCTACTATTGGAACTGTCTGGGTATCTTTCTTCGACATTGCTCTCGTTTCTGCCTGCAGATACTGATATTTTATGACCGTCTCTCTCTGTACGCAAGACACTGTAGTCACTGGGTGTGGCAATTTCAATGATCAATGCTACTCTGGTCTTTTCTTGGGCCACTAAATCCGGTTTTCCAGCATCTTTCTTTTGAACAGTTGGTAATGGATGATCCCATGTGATGTAGACTTCATTTTCTATGATGCTTTGTGGCTCATGTTTCCACTGTTTTTCAGCCACTACAATACCATAATGCTTGCACAATCCCCAGTGCAGCAGTCTCGCCACATTATGCCTTTCAATATACAGTCCTCCTGCTATTAGTATTACTATGTCGCAACAAGCAACAAGGTGCGCAACAGTTTCCAATTTGGTTTTACAAAACCTACATTCGTCTGTTTCTCCATGTTCAATGGACTTTATAAACCAACGTGTATGCAGCCCACTATCTTGGGCTGCCAATATTAACCTTTCATCTCTTGGTTTGAATTCGCTTCGCCTTAACCATGCCTGTGTTCGTTCCTGATCAACATGAGGTTCTTCCATAAGTTTTCTATACTTGCAACTATACTTGTTTTTTTCCACATTTCTTGCCTTCTCATCTGATCCTTTGCCTTATAGTCTCTCATTTTTTTGGCACACTCAGTTGCTGCCTGATTTTTATCTACTTCTGGTTTGATTTCCATTCCTGCTTGACCCTGATAAGCTTCTGCTAGATTAAGCAGAGAAGCAATCTTAGACTTATTCTCATGTTTCAAAACTTTCACTACATTTGGGTCTTGAGGTCAGCAGACGTGCAGAGTCCCACGATTGCTGATCTATACATATAACCAGTTTCAAAGAGACCTATCCCTCCTTCGGATCAGGGAATGTATAATCTTGGTATGCACTGATTTGTTATACATTTGGTGAGCATGAAGCATCCTTGTTTTCCTGTCTAATCTATCAAACACATTTTGGGGCCAGTCAACCACAAAAAATAGTTTGCATTTTCTTCCTAGATGTCAAGTGTTTTCAGAATTAATTCAACTCTTCTGAAGTATTCCTCACTAAGTTTTATTCGCATTTGTTCATGTTTTATTCTTGACTCTTCAATTCCCAAATATTTATATACTCCTTGCTCAAGTTCTTTTATATCACATTCTTGTCCCAAACTGGATGTTTTGCAGACATTGCAGTTTTCCTGCTTTAAAGGTTGCTTTTGCACATTTATCAAGACCAAATGACATTCTTGTATCATCTGAAAAAGTTTTGACAACTTGCAGTTGTGCTTTCAGTTCCTCATCTGATGAGCTACACAGTTTTAAATCGACAAAGAGGTGAGAAGTCTTTATACTTTGCTTTCTAGGAACCAGGTTATAGCCATGGCCTAACCTTTTGTGTAAACAGCTTTATGGATTAAGGGAAAGGCAGAATAGTAACGGCGAGTCACCCTGGAATATCCCCCTTTGAATTTTTAACCCTGGGATAACAATTTGTCCATCATGGCTTAATTGCAAAGTGGTCTACAACTGTTTCATGGTCACTGTAATGTAGTCATATATCTTCTACATTTCAAGCACTCTTATCCATGAATGAGGGATACTATCAAATGCTTATTTGTAGTCAATCCATGCCATACTTAGATTCTTCCCCTTCTGACAGTTCTCTACTATGACTAACAAATAATCCTTTGTTCTATACGAACTTTATTACCCTTTTGTTCTGCCAAAATTGAGTTTTCTTCTAAATGACTATAAATCTGTCAGCATCAATTCCTGTGTATAGTTTACACGTTGTCAGAAGACAAGTTATTGGTCTAATTTTAGGATAGCTTGCAGGTTCACTCTCAAGTAGGAACAATGTTTTTCCTGTTGTTAGCCAGGTTGGTGTCTGTTCTGGGTGCGCATATAAATAGTTCTTACTCACGGCTAAAACTTTGGGCAAAGATGTTAATACTTTTAACCAGAAGTTGGGTACTGAATCTGGGCCTGGGGTTTTCCAGTTAAAGGCTTTTCTTAACTTTGTTTCAATCTCTGTAGCAGTTACTTCATCCCATTTCATATCCTGTACCTTCAAACTTCTTTTCTTTTTTACTTCTATCCATTTTAGCATCTTTGTTATGTTCCACAAGATCTTCATAGATACTTTTCCAAAATGTAACCATTTCTTTTTTTTGGAGGTCTTTCAATTCGTTTTAGCTTACTTCCCCAGTTCTCTATAAAACCTTTTTGGGTCAATAATGAATTGCTTATTTTGCACTTTTCCTTTATAATTTATCTTCGTGTCTTCTACGTTTTTCTGCCTGTGCTGAAATTTTTAGTTTATTTGCGATAATGCAGGACAAATCATGGTCTGTTCTAATATTGCACATTACTTTTATCACATCCATCTTTCTTAGTATTTTTACTGATCTATTCTCTCTAACAGTGACACTTGTCTTAATTGCTTTATAATCACTCAGTACCCTGTGCTCTTGTGGTAGATCAATAAATTTAGCTGCACAGTAATATAGCCTGTTAACTTCTGTTACATCGCATGGATCTCTATGAACCATCCTACTTACGGTGTTCATTTGTTTTATCAGACTTCTGACTTTTTGGGTTTTACAAACCTCTAATTTCTTTCACTGATCTAGATACATCTGTCCATGTCTATTAAATCAAGCAATTATTCTCATCTCATTTTTTTTTCCAAACTGAGGGCACATCCCTTGTTTTCCAATTCCTGCGGGCATTCTGTACAAGGTTCTATAGCATCTTCCTGTGGCGTACTCATTAATTTCAACCTGTGCCGTCCATTGCTCTATCATACAGGAACTCACTAGCCTATCACTTAACACTGACTGCATCAGTTTCCTGTTCCTTCCCTTGCTGTCTGGCTTCAAGTGAACATTTATACTGGCTTCCTGTGGAAGGCTCCAAATTAATCTTCATATGGCACCTGACTAATTGCTTCCAGTTCCACGATTTCCCCTTAATTTGGATATCCATTACTCTATCCTGTTGTGATGCTTTCTGAATTAGATTTTTTTTTACACTAAATCCTTTACTGTGCAGGTAACTCCATAACCTCAGTTTCTATTTCTTTAACTTCTTCATTACTAATATCTTTCAATGTTTCCTTTTGTCTTAGTTTCAATATTGTAAAGTTTTCCACGTCTGGGTTCCTTTGCCTGTATTTCTCTTCAAATATCTTTGGAGCTGCTCTTTTTGTATTGGTTTAGCTTTGCTTTCTCCTTTGCATAAATATTACACCATATTAAATCTCTTTCCCATGTCCATATTTCTTCAGATGTTTCCTGATCTTCCCCGTTTCTCCCTGCTTTGGGGGCTCACTCCATCCTGCTGTGATGTAACCTGTGTTAGACCGTCTACATCAAATTCTTCACTTCACAGGCACTCCATAACTGACAGGATGTATGACTGCCTGTAGAGTAAGACTGCTGTGAAGCTGTATCACAAGCTGACATGGCTAGTCTGTAAAGGAGACAAGACCTTGTCCCCCTTGTTTGTTGATGTACTACATGGCCCTGTCAGTAATTAAGGGGTCCAGGGGGCCAAAGATGATTCAGAATGGAGTGCCTTGTCACAGCAAGCATCCCTTTAATATTGAAGTGCTTGCATCTGTCCTTAGTGTCCCAAATACCTCACACTTTTATCCCTCCTGAAACTGCTCCCTCAAACAAAGTCTGAAGCATCTGTGGTGATTGCTTTGAAGTGCAGAGGAGAAATGGACTTAAGATATTTGCAGTATCCACCAAGAGATTTCCCTTTACACAAACCCCAGTACTCATTTGAAAAGTTAGTGTGTGCTGGGACCAGAGAGACTTCAGATAACATTGTATCTTTCTCAAGTGGAGTCTTGCTAGGGGTAGTAGGAGAATCACAGATGCCATGCAAACCAAAATCAAGAGGTATTCTCTTCTCACTGACTGAAGTCTTAGTGGAAAATCCTAGAACTAGATCTAGGAAAGATCTTTTTTCCAGTGGAAGGAAAGTTCTTTGAGCTGATGTGTCTAGCAGACACTCCACGAATACAATCCAGTGAGAGTCAGAAAAGACGTCTGAATGTTCTTCGGAATCTCAGCTTGTGTAAGACATCACTCACCCAAGTGAGATTCCTGACAAGAGATGCTTCAAAAATCAGCAATTCATCTAAAAATGGAAAAATGTGGATAACCTGCAACTACGGCTAGATACTTTGCAAACACTTGGTGCAGTGGATAGTCCAAAGAACTGATCGTTTTAATCCAGACACACACAACCTTAAATTTCTGAAATCTGGATAAATACAGATGTGATAAGCATTTTAAGAGAGAGTTGCGTACTTACCATAACTTGGTGCCTGTGCTGTCATCATTATTCATCACAAATGGGTCTAGAATCAGAGCCAACAACTTCTCAGACAGATCCAGATCTCAAGCTCCCCCACTACCCATAATACCTTGCTACATTTAACCCTCAGATTGAGTTTGCCAAATTAGCTGAACCACAGAAATATCTGTAAACAGAAGCCAAAAACTTCCTGCCACATGCAACTTCAACCTCACCAAATCTCCCAGAAGAAATTGGGAAGGAGGGTGGGAATGTGATGAAAGATGGCACTGGACAGCACAGATGCCAAGTTACGGCAAGTACATAACTATCTGATGCTAGCCGTGT
Organism: Protopterus annectens; assembly: GCF_019279795.1. NCBI lineage: Eukaryota > Metazoa > Chordata > Ceratodontiformes > Protopteridae > Protopterus > Protopterus annectens. Next base: position 839,114,300 of record NC_056737.1, read on the forward strand.
CATTATTCATCACAGACGGGTCAGCATCCCCAGCCACTATGAACCCTATGAGTAGTCGATATGCGACAGAGTAATGCTTGAGTTTTTTGAAACGTCTGCCCAAGGCATCTGTTTGAGGCCAGTAATCCTCTGTGAGGTATTTTTGCGGCCTTTCCAGTTGTTTTAGATTTCTTGTGAGGTACATACCAAAAGGGGTGTTGTACTCTATAATGGGTCTAATTAGTGATGAGCAGAGGGGAAAACAATGACCTTTTTTTCTGGATGAGAAACCTTTTGTGATGAGGTGTACCACGTAGAAGGATTTCCTGACTACTGTGGCGATGTGATTATCAAAGGAGAGACTACTGTCCACCTGTGTCCCAAGGTCTCATCACACTTTCGGTGTTAGACTACCGCCTATGTGGTAGTTCATGGGTACAGAGTTTTTACCAAAGGGGATGACTACGCATTTTTTGGCATTGAGCTTGAGACCATGGCTTTGACCCCAGGCATCTGTCTCAGTGAGGCCCTTTTGTAGGATGTCCACATCGTTAGGAGTTTCGATTACGGCTCCTAGGTTGCAGTCATCTGCGAATTTAGTTAGCCAAAGACCTTCTGTGTTAGCCTGTACTTCAGAGAAGTAGATACCAAACAGGAGAGGACCCAGGACTGAACCCTGTGGTACTTCACTTGGCACTGGTCTGAAGTCTGATTTGGAGTCTGCTACTTTCACAGTGTGGGTTCTGTCAGTAAGCCAGTTGGCAACCCATCTTGTAACATAGGGATTTATACCTAGTTTGAGTTTATCTATAATTCCAGAGTGGGGGATGGTGTCGAACACTTTAGTGAGATGTAGATAGGCTATGTGAACCACCTTACCCTCATCTATGGCTTTGGTGACTACTTCAAAGTCTATCAGGTTTAGGAGACATGATCTGCCTTTTACAAACCCAAACTGTGTGGGGTCCAGAGTTTGGAGATCTCCAATGTCTTTGTTTAGGAGTTCCATGATGATTAACTCCATGGCCTTGCAGACCAGGCTCGTCAGGCTAATGGGGCGGTAGTTCCCGGGGTCTGTTGTGGCCCCCCCCTTTGTGGAGTGGGATAACTGTCGCGGTGCGTCATTCAATGGGCACAAAGCCTGAGGTGAGGCTATGATTGAACATGTTACTTAGGTGGGGTGCCAGTTCATTCTGTAGTTCATGTAGAAGGCAGCCTGGGATGTTGTCAGGTCCCATGGATGCTGTGTTCTTTGCTTTGGAGAGTGAGGTTTTTACCTGTGCAGCCGTGATTACAGGAACTTTGCATTCTTCCGGTATAAAGATGGGCCCCTTAGGGGGTGAGAGGGGGGTAAAGTTAGCACTGAACCTGCCAGAATGTTGGCAATATCAGTTGGTTCTGTATATTTAGTGTCATTGTGCTGTAACTCAGAGCAGATCTGAGTGTTGCCATTGAGATTCCTGACAGCTATAGAATGCTTTGTGGTTGTCTTTAGAATCAGTGGCAAATTTGTTTTCATAACTAGCTTTGGAGGATTTTATGAGGGATCTCAGCTTCTTACGGAGGCTGACCAGGGAGTTCCTCCAATTGTGGAATTTTACTCTTTTTTGCAACAGCTTCTTTCTTCTGCTGTAGAGTTTATGACAGAAGACCACCAGACTGGCTTCCTTTTTTTGGAGGATAGCATCTTGGCTCTGTTAGGGATAGCACGATCCATGCACTCGTTTAAGTGCTTATAAAGTGCATTTGTGTAGGATATTCGGCAGTCGTACCTCTATTGTCCATCTGCATGGGTGTCGTGAAGTTTGCCACTTCTGTCTTAAGAAGCGTGAAGTTGGCTTTGGAGAAATTTTTTACGGTTGTTTTCCTAATGGGGGTGGGAGCGGGATGTGGATGTCTAGGGTGATTAGCTTGTGGTCGGATCTGACCAACGAGGAGCTGACCTCTGGTGTGGAACACAGGTCACCCATGTTGGTGATGACCAGGTCTAGGATATTGCTGCCCCTGGTGGGGGTGTGGATAAGTTGACGCAAGGTGTTGGAAATCATGATTTCCAGAAAACGTTGAGCAAAAGAGTTGATACAAGAGTAGTTTTCCTAGTTAATGGTAGGGTAGTTGAAATCACCCATTATTAGAGAGTGTTGGGTTGTACCTTAACATTTTCCAGTGTATCAAGAAAAGACTGGGAATCCTGGGACATGGTGGGGGGGGGGGGTTTGTAGCAAGCTACAATCTGGATTGCGGTTTTGCCCAGAGTTAGTTGAACTTGGATAATCTCGGATGCATTATGCTGAGCAACTAGCTTGGAGGTGTGGATATCCTTAATGAATATGGACACGCCTCCACCTTTAGTGTTTCGATCCGGGTTTGGTGGCCGAAAGGTGTGGTATGAATTACAGCTTGGTAATGCAGGGGTGCTCTCTGGAGCTTTGAACCAGGTCTCTGTCACTGCACAGATGTCAATATTCTCCATTTTAAGGAGTGCCTCGAGTGAGTGCATTTTGAGGTTTAGACTTCTAGCATTGAGTAGCATTACCCTCAGATTTTGCTTGCTTGTACCGGTTACGGTGGTGAATTTTTCATTTGAACCTTGCCTAAAAAGGGCACTATAGGGGTGGCAAGAGCCTTTGCCAGTATCCGGAATCCCAACGGCGACAGGTGCAGGCCATCTCTGGCAAAGCAGTGTGGTCTGTCGATCACGTCATCCCAGGCAGACAGATACTGGATTCCCTTACAATGACACAGAAGCTTAGCCAATTGTTAAAGTCAATCATTTTGTCCTACTGTGGTATCATTCTGGGTGATGGCAGGATGCTACTAAGGGCTAGGGTCATACTTGCGTGGGCTACAAGATCGGAGAGCTCCTCCATGTCTCTTTTCATGTAGTCCAGGGAGGTACGTCTTGGGTCATTCACACCAACATAGACAATGACAGTCATATTTGTACTTGTTGTGGCGTGACCTGAGTGCATGCATTATGTGGCGGATCCTGGCACCTGACAGTAACTTTTTCCTTGTTTAGCCTGGTGAGTGGAACATCAGTGTGCCTGACTATAGAGTTACCTATGACTAGAGTGTTGGGTACATTATGCCTTATGGGCTGTAGTGGAGTGGCACACAGAGTATGTGGGCTATGTGTCATTTGGGTTGTGTTGGGGGGGGGTGGAGGTTGCTTGCATTTCTGCTTTGGAGGTCTCTGTTTGGACAGATTTGCACTGAGAGCCTCCGCGAATGTAGGTGTGTGTTTTGTGCTTCTGTGTGTGCGTTTTGGTGGTGTAGGTTTTGAGGGACTATGGGATGCGTGTGGTGCAGTGCAAGTGTTTACCTTCTCCTCGACTGTCTAGGCCAGTCTCTGGTGAAGAAAGCTTTGCTTCCAGTTTGGCTATAAGTGCATCTCACAGGTCATAGTGTTGGGTGGTAGGAGAGGGTTGTATGTGTACATGAGGCAATTGTCCCAAGATGTCCAGATTCATCAGGTAGACAGGAGAAAACACCTGGAGCTGACCTTTAGACATGCCTGAATAGGTGTTTAAGTACTAAAACTGTTTTCCTCTAGACAAGTGAGGAAAGTTGAGTGCTGTAGTAATTTCTAACTTATTTAGTGTTTACAATGAGTTCTGAACAAGTGCTGAGCTCAAAGAAACAGATTAGAGTGCTAAAACTAAAAAGCTGGCTAGTTGCACGGGAAATTTTGAAGAACAGACTTTATGGCACCAGGAATAGTTTAACCCCAGTTAAGTGGGGGGGGGGCTTAGGAACTCACAAACAGTTCTGGACACAGCAAATCCGTATCTGGACAAGACCTGCCACAGGAAAGGGGGGAAAGCAAGCATAGATTTTTTTTTTCAAGTAAAAGTGGAAATGGAGAAAGCAGTAACAGAAGTTAATTCAACGTTAAGAATCTGAGTGGGTTGGCCTTCACAAATGTTGTCTATTAGATTGAGTGAACTAATGACACTAGATTGGTAGGAGTGTCACAGATCAAATGTACAGTATGGGCGGGCAACTGCAAAGCCACCAAGTATAAGAATACACAACACTAGGGAGGGTAAGTGGAAAAAATTACAGTTCCTAGCTGTAGCCACTAAATGAAAGTTTTAAACAGATCAAGGAGCAGGCAAGCAGGCCTTGTTACTCTCAATAATAATGAAGACAATCAGCAGAAAATGGCTGCCAGAAACACAGGAAACTCAAACAAAACTACCAGCCTAGACAACAGGCCTCTATCAAGATTATGCCACATGAGCTGAACACAAGAAACCTCACTTTAAAAGCCTAGAAAGAACACCCACAAAGAGAAAATACAAGTCTCAGTATGAAAAAGCAGTTTACGATTTAGTAATTAAATAAAAATGCAATTATAGTAATGCACACTTACAGTTCCTAGCTGTAGCCCCTAAATGAAAGTTTTAAACAGATCAAGGAGAAGACTCTAGAGAATGCTTTTAACTGTAACAGACCATTATAGTAATGCACACTATTACAGTTCCTAGCTGTAGAACACAGAAACCTCAAAAAAAAATCAAAAATGCACAGAAAAGCTCGGATAGAGCACTCAAACAGAAAATACAACTCTCAGTATGAAAAAGCAGTTTACAGTTAAGTAATTCAGTAAACATGCAATTAGAGTAATGAAACCATATCTAGCAATGAAAAATACAGTTAAAACAGTATAAAACAGTATATAAATACAGTGAAACAATAAAAAAAGCTTTATAACAGTGCAAAATGTAGGTCAACTGTATAGCACTATTACAAGTGTTTCAGAAGTGCAGTTCAGTGAAATAAGTGCAAGAAATAACTTATCCTGCTCTTGGAATCTTAAGGAATTTCCACTTATGCAATGCAATCCAGAGCCTGAGCAATACAAGCCATCCTTGTCTTTCGGCTTTTCCCGGTTAGGGGTTGCTACAGCGGAACTTCGGACCGCTAATGATTGGCAGTAGATTTTTACGTGCTGGCTTGCCAGGCCTAACGCACAACCTTCAGCGAAGGAACGCCCATTCACGCATGTCAATACACAGAAGACGCTCTGAGAATCGAACGTGCAACATCTGTGAGACGACAATGCTACTGCAGCACCATTTCCACTGCAGTTTTAGCAATACAAGCCATCCTAAGAAAAGCAAAACACACCCTCTGAACAGCAAGGAGAGAGGTTTTTTTTTTTTTTTCAGTTGAAGATAGAAGGAACTATTTTAAGAAAAAGGTGCGAAGCACCAAGCACTAGAAGTGGGGAAGGGAGAACCTAAACCAACCAATGAGTTCCAGCAGGGAAAGGAGGACATACAAATACTAAAAAAAAACACAGATGCTTTCCACACGCTGGTTTTAATATCCTGGTACAATACAGTTTTGTACCTACCATAAATGTAGATGTTAGAGTGTTCACCCTGCTGCAGTCATTACATGTGGGTTATCCTGTCATCAGGCGGTCCTGCAGTCGGCCGGATTTCTAAAGTCTTGGTCTGACGTCGGTTGCTGTCTCCTCATCCCTGACGTCAGTGTGCCAGGGGTATATATATTGCTACAGACGCCATTTTCTTCAGTTTTTCTTGCCCCAAAATTCCCTCAGCTGTAAGCAAATACATCAGTAAGGTATAGCAAAGATTTAGCCAGTAGATCAGAGGGAGGGTAACCTGGACTGCAGCAGGGTGAACACTCTAACATCTACATTTATGGTAGGTACAAAACTGTACTATGTTCATCGTGTTACCCTGCTGCAGTCATTACACGTGGGTTGAGTCCCAAAGCTAAGGTAGGGTGGAGGCATCATAGAGGGTTAGTGGAGGCAATGAGGCCCTGCAGAACTGCAGTGGCAAAGCCTGCCCTGGACTTAGAATAAAGAGGCAAGTGATAATGTTTGGTGAAGGTGTGTACAGAACTCCAAGTTGCAGCTTCTAAAATTTCCTTGGTAGGAACCCCCCTGAGAAAGGCTGTTGAGGTAGCTGTTGCCCTGGTAGAGTGGGATCTAATGGTAGGAGGAACTGGTTTCCCATGATGGGTATAGCAGAATCGTATGTAATGGCCTATCCATTTAGAAATGGTTTGCTTGGATATGGCCCTCCCTTGAGAAGCTGTAGCATAGGAAACAGAGCTGGTCAGTTTTTCTGAAAGCCTTAGTTTTATCCAAGTAGTAACGAAGCTGCCTGTGAATGTCCAAGGAGTGCAGGAGTCTCTCACCTTTGTTCTGTGGATTGGGGAAGAAAGTGGGCAGGTGGATGGTTTGATTTAAAGCTACACTGGAAACCACCTTAGGCATGAAGGAAGGATTAGTTCGTAGAGAAACCCTGTCTTGATGAAAAATGAGGAAAGGTTCCACTGCCATAAGTGCTTGTAATTCTGAGACTCTCCTAGCAGAAGTTATTGCCAGGAGCAGGGCAGTCTTCCAAAATAGGAACTGAAGGTCTTCAGAAAAAGCTGGTTCAAAAGGAGGCAGCGTTAGTTTTTCCAGAACAAAGTTGAGATCCCATGTTGGTGTAGGAGCTCTTCTAGGTGGTCTAATGTTTTTTGCCCCTCTGAGGAACTGCCTTAGAAGAGGATTTGAAAATAAAGGTGGATTCTTGTCGTAGTGAGCTGAAATAGCTGATGCATGGATCTTAATTGAGGAGAAGGAAAGCCCTTTATGCAACATCTCAGCTAAATACTGCAGAATGTGAAGCATATGAGGCTGAGTTGCGTCTTGGCCTTTAGCTTGGTTCCAAGCAGAAAAACTTTTCCATTTGTCCGAGTAAGCCTTCCTGGTGCTTGGCCTCCTGGCTTCTAGAATAACATCCAGTACTGCTTGTGAAAGAGGTGCAGGTTGGATACTCAACTGATTTGCCATGCAGCCAGGTTTAAGGTTTTGACCTGGCTGTGTAGAATCTGTTTGTTCTGCTGCGTGAGCAAATGAGGTATTTGAGGCAATATCCATGGTGGGCTGTGAGCCATATTCTTCAGTAGCGGGTACCAGTGCTGGCATGGCCAGTCTGGGGCTATGAGAATCATTCGAGGTTTCTCCTTTTTGACCTTCAAAAGTACCTTTGAGAGAAGAGGTAATGGAGGAAAGGCATATGCTGTCAGGTTTTTCCAACTGAAGAAGAGAGCGTCCACTTTCCAAGCTTGATGGTGGGATGTCCTTGTACAAAATTTTGTCAGCTGGTAGTTTTGAGGACTGGCAAACAGGTCTATATTTGGTAGGCCCCATCTTTGAGTTATCATTGTAAATATTTGTGGGTCTAGCTTCCATTCGTGGGGATCTTTGATGTTTCTGCTTAGGTAGTCTGCCAATGTGTTTTTCTGTCCTGGCAGGAATTGAGCTTGTAACTGTACTTGGTAGGCCAGAGCTGTGTTCCATAAGATTATTGCTTGCCTGCATAGAGGATAGGAATGTGTGCCCCCTTGTTTATGTACCACATTACTGTGGTGTTGTCCGTCTTTATTGCAAGCTGTCCTGGCTGTAGAAGATCATTGAAGGCTGTCAGAGCTTTCTGTACAGCTAGCATCTCTTTTTGGTTTATGTGCAGTTTTCTTTGTTCTGCAGTCCATAGGCCTTGAATGCATTGCCCTGCCATGTGTGCCCCCCAGGCATAGTCTGAAGCATCTGTTGTGATAGTTTGCCTGGGTGTGGGCAAGGTGAAAGGCTGACCCTTGTTGAGGTGACATGCCTGTGCCCACCATAGAAATTCCTGTTGAAGGCAGGGGATGAGAGATATCACTGTGTCCAAGCTGTGGCTGTGTTGAGACCATACGCTTTTTAGGTACCACTGGAATTTCCTTATATGCAGCTTTGCAAATGGTATCAGAATGCAAGATGCCATGAAGCCCAAAGCCTGCAGAATTGTTCTTGCAGTTAATTGGGTCTTTGTTGCCATTGTCTTGAAGTATTGAGTCAGTTGTAATTGCTTGTCTGGTGTAAGATGAGCCTTCTGGGCCGGTGTGTCCAAGCTGGCACCCAGGAATGGCATTTTTTGTGAGGGTACTAGTTTTGACTTCTTTTCGTTTACTGTGTACCCCATACAATTTAGTAGATGCTTCACAAAGGCCAGATGTTGTAGGAGAATGTCTATTCTTTCTGCTTGGATGAGGCAGTCGTTCAGGTATGGATATATTTGAATTCCTTTGTCTGCAGTATGCAATTACTGGTGCTAGGCATTTTGTGAATACTCTGGGCGCAGTAGTTAAGCCAAAAGGCAGTGCAGAGAATTGATAGTGGGTTGAACCTGCAATGAAATGGAGGTATCTTCTGCAACTTTGTCTGATAGGGACATGCAGGTATGCCTCCTTGAGGTCCAACGTTAACAGCCATGCTTCCTTGCCCAACATGGGAAGTAGCTGCTGTAGTGTTAGCATCCTGAATTTGGGAACTTCCAAGTACGTGTTTAGGATTGAAAGGTCCAGAATTGGTCTCCAAGCATTTTCTTTTCTGGGTACTAGGAAGAGTCTCGAGTAAAATCCTTGGCCTTGCTCTTGAGTTGGTACCCTTTGAATGGCTCTCATGGCCATGAGAGCTGTAATTTGTTTTTGAGCCTCTGCCCTTTGATTTTGTGGCAGGTTTGGCATTCCTCTTTTTATTGGCAAGGTGTGAAAGTGGAATCTGTAACCTCGTAAAATTATGTCTAGGATCCATTTGTCCTTTGTGACCATGTGCCAGTCGTCTGCAAATAGTGCTAGTTTCCCCCCCAGGGGGGGGGGGGGGCTGACAAGAGAGCTTTGTTTGGCCAGATGAGGTTTAAGTCATTGAGTTTGCCTTCTGGTGGATTGAGACCAGTCTTCTCCTCCCTTTTGGGTTTGAGTGGCCCAATGGCGAGGTTTATACTGAGCTTGTGGTTGTCCTCTGCCCCTTGGGCGCCTGTATTTACCCCTCTGAGGCCTGTCGGAGGCTGGAAAGGACCAATTTTTTCTTGGCCAGTTTCTGCTGAAGCGAGGGGGTTGTACTTGTAGGAAATCTTTGACTGCATTGATTTTGCCTCATCTTCCATTTTCTTTAAAACTTCTTCTGCTTTAACACCAAAAAGAACATCCTGCTGTAAGGGAGCATCTAGTAGTTTTGCTTTAACATGATCAGGCAGACTTTGTTCCTTTAACCAGGCATGCCTACGTATAACTGATCCAGTGATGGCTGCTCTGCAGGAGGCCTCTAAAGAGTCAAACCCACATTGTAAGGTATGTTTGCCCACCTGCTCGGTGGCGTGCAACAAATCCTGTACTTCTTTCAATTCAGATTGTTGAGGGAGGGTGGTTATCTTTTGTTTTAACTAAGAGATCAGAAATTGCTGATACTTAAGCATATGAAATTGACAGTTTAGTGCTCTCATGGCTAAAGTGGCTGAGGTATAAACCCTTTTCCCCCATCTGTCTAGTGCTCTTGAATCCCTTTCAGACTGCACTGGAATTTTAGCCATGGAAGCCTTAGCCCCCTTGGGACTCTGGGAGATAGTCTCTGGGTCAGCTATTGGACTTTTGTAAAGGAATTTGTGGGAATCAGGTACTCTGTAGTATCTGTCAGGCTTGGCCGGGGCAGGAGGTAGCATCTGTCAGACTTGGCCGGGGCAGGAGGTAGTATCTGTCAGGCTTGGCCGGGGCAGGAGGTAGTATCTGTCAGGCTTGGCCGGGGCAGGAGGTAGTATCTGTCAGGCTTGGCCGGGGCAGGAGGTAGTATCTGTCAGGCTTGGCCGGGGCAGGAGGTAGTATCTGTCAGGCTTGGCCGGGGCAGGAGGTAGAGAGTCAGGGTTGAAACTGGATTCTAAATACACATCCAAAATGTCCAAAACAGGAGGAATGGCTAGGGGTCTGTGTTGGGGGAGTAAAAGAAACTCTCTGAGCCTTTTCTTGGAATCAGAGTAATCCTGACCTTCCCAGTGAAAATGTTCCCTCAGTGTGTGTAAAGTTTCCCCAAGAGAGTAATCTTCTGGAGGGGAAGCTGAGGGACTAGAGTCCTCAGCATCAGAATCTTCATAAGGAGAGAAGGAATAGTCTTGGTCCACAGAGGAATCTGAAGAAATAGACAGTTGTTCAGAGGAAGCAGAATCTTCCTCTTGTCTAGGCCTTTTGTCAGGAGGCTGAGAACCCCTGATAAGAGAAATCAAATCTTCAGCCATCCTGAGCATCTGTTTCTTGGGCATAGGGCCTTGAACAGGAGACTGAAGTGAAGCCTTTTTCGATTTAGGAGTCTTCGACTTGTAAAACGTTTCGACTGTAAGAGTCTTCGGTCTGAAAACGCCTTCAGAAACCAATGGCGTTTCAGAAGCAACGACGTCCTTGGAAGGTAAATCGTCGGAAGGGCCTGAAGTAAAAGGCTGCGTAGACCTAGTATATTCCGTCAAAATGTCTGTGGCGGTCTCGGGTTCCAGAACTGCGGTAGTCAGAGGCTGCGTCGGAGCCTCACTGATATCCGGAGAACCGGAGACCGGATCAACCGAGGGCTCGGAATCGGGCTTAGGTCTGGGCTGTCGGTCCTTGTCCCTGCGCTTTTTGTGCAAGCCGGTAGTCGGTAGCTCTGTCGGCATGGTGTAATTAAATTTTCTACCAAAAAAGTGTCGTGCGAAATCAAATCGTCTTTTAATAGTACGTTTATTAAATCTAGCACAAAAACGAGAAGTGACATCGTGATCACGGCCTAGGCAAGGTATGCAATAAGAATGAAAATCCTTATGAGGCATTTGCTTCCCACAAGAAATACAATTGTTAACTGAGGCAAGAAAAGTTTCCCCAACGGGGTACTTAGCTTTATAGAAGACTTCGGTCTGAAATTCGAAAATCTCAGGAGTCGGCAGACCGGCACTTGCGAACTGCTTCTGCTTCGGGCACTGTGCGGCAAGAAAGACTGGAGAAAATGGCATTGGTTGCAATATATATATACCCCCTGGCGCACTGACATCAGGGATGAGGCGACAGCAACCGACGTCGGACCAAGACTTTGGAAATCCGGCCGACTGCGGGACCACCTGATGACAGGATAACCCATGTGTAATGACTGCAGCAGGGTAACACGATGAACATCTCGGCCTTTCGCCATCAAGGGCCGAGGTACCAGGATATTAAAAACAGCATGTGGAGAGCATCCCTGTGTGGTTTTTTTTAGTGTTTTGTAGTTTTTGCTTTGTGGTGTTAAATCAACTACAAATAAGCAATTAAGATGGAAAAGTACCCTAAAAAGGAGAAAGAAAACACAAGATTCCCTAAGCTTGAGCCTGGACCACATCTGAAGCGATTCAGCAGCAAACAAGAATTTTGGGGGGGGGGGTTATTTTTCCAATCTGGGAAGGAGGAACTGGCTCTATCACACACAAACATGTATTGAATGGAGAAAGAGAGGAGTCTGATCTTGTGGATAAGGAATTACCCCTAAAAAGGAGTAATTTCATCAGACTACCACTTGTAAACTTGATGAATGATCTTCAGAACCCATTTGGCTGACAATGTTGCTAAGACAGACAGATTCAGACCTTCTGGAATTTCCTTGGGCATAAAGGATGGAGTAGCCCTGAGTGAAACTGTCTGGTTAGAATATGAGAAATGGTTCCACTGCCATGACAGATTGCAGCTTAGAAACCCTCCTAGCCAGTAAAAGGGAAGTCCTTCCAAGTTAAGAATTTTAATTCATCAGATGCTGCCAGTTTAAAAGGTGGGTAGTGTCAATTTTTCCAGAACAAATTTGAGGGCAGTCTCCTGGGAGGTCTGATGTGAATCAATCCCCTAACAAATTGTTTCAGGAGGGAGTGGGAAAAGATGGAGAGGAAGAATAGGGATGCAGGCTGAAATGGCACAAGCCTCTGTCAACCAGGGTAGTCAGGTGATCTAAAATGGTAAAATTGGCTGAGTTAAGATCGAGTGTTTGTTGCAGGCACCAAATGAAGAATCTTTACACTTACCCAAGATTTCCTAGTAGTACTAGGCTTTGTAGCCTTTATTGAGAAGGTCTTGAACTTAAACCAGACCACCAATAAAACAGATAAATATATCCGCAGTCAAGAAAATACGAGTCAGGATGGATAATTAATAAGTAAAATCATTTTTAATACTATACAAAAATAAAGTCAAAACTGAATCCACAAGTTCACAGTTCAAGCGCTTTCATGTCTGTAATCAGAGACTTTATCAAGATAAGTACAGTGGAAACGGGGAAAGATTTAAATAGCATGCCCACAATCATTAACCAATCACAGCATAGTCTTCATTTACTATAACCTGATCCATGAAGTATTCAAAACTACAATTTAAATCAATAGTATAGCAGCAATTAATGCAATAAATTAAAGCAGCCTTTCTACTAAAAAAAAAATTTAAAACCATCTAAAAAAATTAATAATTTTATAAATACAAGTACATAAATAGGTAAATAATTACACTACAGTCAAAACCACTACTATCTCTATCCTATAACATACCCAAAAACACAACTAAAAAACACTTCAATACCAGAATCATTATCTAACGCCTTTAACTTCAGAAAACAAGTGATCGAAAAAAGGTCTTGAACTTGTTTGCACTGGGTATGCTCAGAAGAGGATGTTGGGGGATTATCCAGGCTAAGAGTCGGTAGGTTGGGATCCACAAAACTCCCTTGTCCTGAATCAGATCTACTCTCTGAAGTAACTGCCAAGGAATTTTGTTGGTCAAACATAGTAGCAGAGGATACCAGTGCTTGCACCATCTTCCCTAATTTTTTATGAGGACCCAAGAAATGTGTGCGCACGTGTCTGTGTGAGAGGGGGATGCATAAATAAGAGACTGCTCCAAAGGAATGAAAAATCTGTCCCCCAGGCTGTGGGTAGTTTGCTCCTGAACAGTCTTTGTAGTTCAGCATTTTCTTTGGTGGCAAAGTGGTCTACCTGTGGGGATCCTCATTTCTGGACTATGCTGAGAAAGGTTTCCTAATGCAGATCCCACTTGTGGGGATCCATCAAGTTCCTGCCGAGGTGATCTGTTAACATCTTTTGAGCACCTGGAAGGTACTGTGAATGAAGTGCAATCTCAGAGAGTGAGCCGTCTCCCAGACCTGAATAGCTAGTCGACAAAGAGGGTAATCTGACTGCCTCCTTGTTTATGTACTGCACGACTGTGGTGTTGTCTATTTTGACTAACAGGACCCCAGGTTTCATTTTTCTTTGAAAGCTACTAGGCCCTTTTGAACCAGTTCTTTCCAATTTATGCGCTCGTCTCTCTGCTGAATATCCCATCTGCCTTGGTACTGAAGGCGTTGAAAATGAACCCCACAGGCCATCTCTGAAGCATCTGTGGTTAAAGTTGGCCCTGAGGGGTAAACCTGAAATGGGAGATCCAGGTCAGTGTCCACCATGCAAATTCCTCCTTGAAGCAAGTTTCTCAGCTAACCTGACCAGGTCTTGCTGATGATCCTTGTGCATGGGAGCCGGTAGGCCTAGGCATATGACCCGAGGAAGAACCCTTCTTGGAGGGACCTCTGGCCTTGGGCCTAGGTACATCCACAATCCTCAAAAATACATTATATATTACTATCAAGAAATGTTTTTCACTAACCCTTACTACAGCTATGCATCATTCTATTTTATGTTGTCACTTTATGTATATGTAATTAGCACTCAGGAGCGGGAACATACCATGTTTGCCATTGGTTGGGGATTCATATAAATATTTATGTGCTTTTTGGCTTTGTAACGTTGATTATCTTTCACTGATGAAGGCATTTTCTGCCGAAACCGGTTTGAACAATGAAGCTATGTATTTTGATTAGCTTGTTGGTGTGATTTGGTTTCGAGAGCTCCGGTTCACACAAATGCTGGCCAACAGTTTTATTGGTATTTTTGGGCCATGCAAATCCTACGTGCACAGCAGTGTTCGGTTACATCCACAATCCTGACACCAGTCTCTTTGTAAGGAAGAAGTGATGCAGGCTACTGCCTCAAAGGAACATCGCTAGTAAAAGACTGCTCATCAGAAGCAGAGGTCTGCTGGGCGATTCCGGACAAAACCAAAGAACTGAAAGCCAAGGCCTATGGAGAGAAGTTGAGTGACCCAATAGCATGACTCCATATGGGTCTCGAAAGTGGCCTGCTCCACCGCCATGGTCGCAGAAGGAAGCTGCAAAAGCACCTTGTCTTCCTCAGCAATAAGCCTTAGGAGACTGGCAGATGGGGAACGGTGGTCATCCAAGGCCCAAAGCTTGGGTCTTTTTCCTTGTTCGTCCTACGCTTAGGGAGCTCAACCTCGGGATGACTGGCAGATGCCATCGGACGATGCTAAGTAGATGACCGACTAAGATGCCTGGCTAAGATTTTGTCCCTACGCCTGATATGGCAATTATGGATGTCGTGATCAGGGCTTAAACAGGTGAGAGAGCGTATGAAAATCTTGGTGTGGGAGTCTCTTACCACAGCAGAGACCATTGTCAACCTTATCTGACATGGGTTAAAGCAAGAAAAGAATCCCTCAACGGGGTACTTAGCTTTTAGAATACTCCTCTCTCTGGTGTAGACTGACTGACTCACTGAAACAGTGGTTCAGGTTCTGACGGCAAGAAAAGACTGATGTCATAGGGTCTGCTGGCTCCCTTTATACCCAAGCGTACTGATGTCAGATAGGACATCTGGCAACCTTAGGAGGAGGAAGATTTTTACTCTGGTAGTCGAGCTGGCCAAGGGCTTCCACAGCAGGAAATCCCACAAGTCAGGACTGCAACAATGAAACACAATCTTCCTTTTAGAGGACAGCAGGCTGCAACAATGAAACAATCCGCCTTTTACAGGACAGTAGGGTGACTATCAGGAAAATCGCAGGCAGTGACATTCTCCAAAGTGGACAGCACTGGACGAGTAAGTGAAGGTTCTGGTAAATCCATCTGTAACAGCTCAAATCTCCATATTCTCCAATTAAAAACTGACATTTTGGAAATCGTTTGAGAAAGAGAAACCCACAGAGGGAGACTGATACCGTGCTATCCTCAGTCTGAATCAGAAATCTAAAAACCATGCATTTGTCCCTTACATCTTTCTCAGATTCAAAACATTCAACTTCTTCAGGAAAAAAGCAAAGGCCTTCGCCAGTCTTTTACCAGAAATCACCTTGCAGTGTGTGTATGCACAGAGATTCCTGAACTTTATCAATACAAATGCCCAGGAGTAAAGTGAGTACCCACTAGGATGAAAACATCTTTGATCATGTCTTAACAAGGGAGCATCTTGCACCACACCCCTTGCATATCTTCATCACTTGTTAGGTCTACCCATAAAGCAGCCTCCTTCGAAATGAAACAAAACAGAGATCCTTTCCACCACAGGTATCTTGGGAAATTTAAGACCATTTACTTACTCCTAAGTGATGCACTGGCAAGCTTCAAATTCCCACCAAACCCAGTTAACTCCATTGAAAACAAACATACACCATGCTATACCAGCATGTAAACAGCTGCACTAATGCAGTTCTTCTCTTTAGGAAGAAATGCAGGGCAAAATCCAGAAGCAAACACATTGAACCATATCAACAACCTTTATAACAAAAGGAAACAAATTTTGACCAAAATAAGAGCAATTCCCAGAATCCTTGCCACTGCAACAACCAAACTCAGGAGTGTAATAAAACCCACCAAAGCTAGATTTGAGGCTAAAATAGCTACACCCAAGCCAAAGACGATCACAAAGCATTTTTTAGTTACATTTGTAATCTCAAAAGCACAATGCAGCAACGTACTGAGCTGAATGTAAACAATGTTACCTACTCTGTGACTGAAGATACAGCTAACTTACTGGCCAATAAAATTAGCTCCAAGTTTACCGGTCTCTCTCCTCCATCTGTGCTTAACAATATAAACAAAACTGGTTCGCCTCCAGCTACCGCACGACACCAAGTCCTAAAAGTGCTATCAAAATCTAAAAATATTGCATCAATGGGTCCTGAGAATATCCCTGGATGCATCTTAAATACCAATAAGCACAATGTTTAATCTCAGCCTCATACCGGTTTTATACTAAGTGAATGGAGAACAGCTAGTCATTCCACTGCATAAGGGAGAACCTTCCACAGACCCAGACAATTAAAGACTTAAGTCTGAGTGGCTTCATACGTAAAGCCATGGAAAGGCTTATCATGGAACTTAGCAACCAGGACACAGGGAGCCTGTAAACACTGGGCCTGTTTCAGTTTGGATTAGCCAAGGGCAGGTCATGCTTACTCTTTTTTGAAAAAGGTCACCAAATCAGTGGCTAAAGGCAAAACAGTACACCACAAACTATGACCTGGCCAAAGTTTTTGACAGCTCCCCACTCAGGCATACTAGAAAACCTAAAACTAAGAAAAAAATGTATGTCACTAGGTAGCTTACCAAATGGCTCACAGACAGGACACTATCAAAATGGGGGATGTTATTTCCAGAGAGACCCAGTCATCAGTGAAGTCCGCTGCGGCTCCGAGTTGAGACTTCTCGTGCGTCTGGCATCTACTTTTCTGAAGTAAAAGCCAATACCGAAGGGCACTGGTTAGCTAAGTCTACAGATGACTGCAAGCTAGGAAAAGTCACTGAATCCCCAAATTATGTAGCCTACAGGAAGGTCTGTCACAAATATATACCCGGTGCCAAAATCAAGGACTGAAACTAAATGCCAAAAAATGCATTACTGTATCCTTTGAGAAGTCATCTACCCCAGATGACTAACGCATTGGAAATATGCCCCTAAGAGTTGACCCAGTTCAAGATTTGGCAACGTTGTGTACAGGGACTGACCAACATGTCTACTGTTATAATAAAGTCTTTCTATATTGTGCAGCTTATAAACAAAGGGATTGTGTCAAAATCTAGGGATGTTATTACCCACTTTTAGTCAGCCTTCATTAGGCCGATCACCGAATGTAGTAATGTCCCCTGTGGCATGCATCTGTCCTGACATTTGCAGCAACAGCTGAACATCCACAGAGATAACCTTATTAAAAGTTGAAAATGCCTAAACATGCCCTATATGGCCCGAATCAAAGACATGTCACTATAACCTGTATTCTATAGACTGTGAAGAGGTGGCCTATGCCTGGCATACATGGCATCCTCCGGCCCATTAAGTATTTACTGCACATCAGCAATTCAAATGGTATCAGAAATACTCTGTCTAGGGATCAAAAACCTCATCTACAACAAACAGAAAGGTTTGGAGAGACAGGTACATCTTGCACAGGATTCCACTGTTCTAGAAGACTCCCCATCCACATTAAGCAAAGTTCATCATCATGCACACAAACGTAATTTAGATCTATGGATGGAAAAAAAAAATCTACCCCACGACTGGCCCTGTAGTATTGATGGGAGAGTCCGCTCCTAAATTCATTATCCCATGCAAGGGTCCCCTCAAATTATCTGTGGTATGATTTCCAGTTATGCTCATTAGGGGTAACAAGTGTCGACCATAGGATGGGTAAGACAAATCTATAACCAAATTGGACAGGTTATTTCGAACTCAAAAAGGGAAACTGGTAAGGCTTAAAATGGCTTGCAAGGGGCAGCTAGCCTAGTACTTGCCTATGAACCTATAAAGGATCAATAGCCTGAGTTAAACTCTTAGCCAGATCTAGTAAAATACCATCCAGAGAAATTTGGGGAAGTAGATACAGGTTTAGTTTTGTTTCCTTGACAGGAAAAAAAGGGCAAACTGTGCTAGCAGCAGCCTCCGCAGGGATGGGCACTACATTCTGACTAAACAGAGAAGTCTTCCCTGTCCCCTCTCCCAGGACTGACAACAGTGGCTTCCCTTTCCCCACTAAGAGGAACCAAAGAGCCACAGAGGATGTGGCTAACCAGACATCCATACTGGCTGTAGGTGCCACACCAGAGGGATTCAGGGTCAAAGACAACTGGCCTAAGGAACCAGCTTTTGCTACAGCAGAGTTACTCATCTGTGGCTGAGGCAATTTGCTAGCCTGCTGTAGTGGCAACGGATGTTTAATTTTCTTTCTGTGGCTGGAAAGACAACAGACCATTGGACAGGTAGTTTGTTTCATGGTCAAGGCAAAAACATTGCTTCTTTCTTATGGAAAACAAACAGCATAAGCCAATAAAATTTCAATGTCATTAAAGTAAACTTTTTCTCACAAAAACAAAGGAACACCACCTCAATACACTTTGCCAGACACCAAAAGTATATTAAACAATTTCTCCACACAAAAAGAGCACTTTTAAAAGGACAGTAGCTTTAAATGCCACAGCAGCAAAAAAAAAAAGTGACGTCCCCATTTAAAAGTATACTAATGTTACATGACAATCAAAAACACTTTCCTAGCTTACAAGTTAATTGTTACAGAAAAAGTTCTGTGATAAAAAGTGCAAGTCCCCTCCCCCCACCCAAAAAGGAGCTGATCTGTCCAGCAATGGAACAATGTTACCCAACAGTCAATTGTCGTCAAATAGAAGCAGTAGACCTCTGAAGGGCTTGTTAGTTTTAATCAGCTCAGTTGGGCAGGTGGAAAGGTACTATGAAGCTTAGCAGGATATAACCCACATAGAATAGCCTTCTGCAGCACTAGACATGGATAAACATATTTTGCTCCAAATGGCATCAAGAACTTCTCCAGATCAAGCAATTAAAAATTCAGCAACTTAGCTACTTTAAAATACCAATATAGCTTCATCACTTGTCTACAACTGAAAATGAACATCATGCAATGAACATCCAAAGCTTAAACAAAACGTCCAAACTTTACGCATGGTTGGCCCAACACAAACCTCACATCCTGGCACTATCAGAAACCTGGCTAAAACGTTATATCAATTGCTCTGCATTTCTCCCACCTCAATACAATATCTATAGGTCTGATATGACACCCAAAAAACGCAATGGGGTGGCTATCTTGCACTCTGCCTCAATGATACTAACACCTACAGACATTATCCTGCCTAGTTTCTCCCCTACTGAACTACTGCTCCTAGACTGCCACATCAATAACTATAGGAAGTTTGCTACTGCCTCTATCTATATCCCCCAGGTAAAAACATCCCTATCCTTTAACATATACTCTCCTAGATAAACATATCCATCCCCTATGAAACCATCATTCTTGGAGATGTTAAGATAGATTGGAACTCCCTTATTGGTAACTCACCCCAACATTTCATAAACCTGCAAGGATTCTCACAAATGATCACTACCCCTACCCCATACAGGAAAAACATTACTGGTTCCACAATTGACTGGATCTTGACCAACTCTCCAAACTATTGTAACCCTTCTACCTTCGTGACTCTTAGTGACATTTCTCCCATCTCTATCTTAAGGCATGCTCCTCATCTCTCTAATCCCAATCTCTACTGAAATTGTAGGAAACGGATTAACTTTACCCAGGAAACCTTTACCTATAGACTCATTGCTATCAACTGGTCTTTCCTAAATACTCTCCTGCTCAATGATGCTGTTACTAAATTCAACCACATTTTCCTTGATGTCCTAAACTCTCGTCCCAACTTGCAAAATCAAAATCAAATCTAATTTTGCACCCTGGCTCTCCAAAGCTACTCATGCTTTGATGCATTATAGAGATGCTCTATGGAAAAAATAGCAAACTCTCACCTTTCTCCAAGGTTATAAGCAACTCAGAAATCATGTAAGAAAACTTATTTTGGATAAACGCCAACATTTCACTAAATTTCGAAGCTCTCACCCAAACGACCCAAAAAAATTCTGGAATACTATCAACTCCCTGCTCCACACTAGTTGTCCTACCATCCCTAACCATTTCTCCCATCACTCTCTGAAACTGCAGATTTACTCAACAAACCCTTCATAGGGTCTTACCCTCTGGTAACTCTGCTCATCCCAAATCTTTACGTCACCCTCACCCTCTTCCTAAACCTCTATGTTCCTCTCTCTCAGCCTTTTACCTTGTGACCTGTTTCTACTAAATATATCAAACCTCTGCTTCTTAAACTAAAACCATGTTCTCTCTCCAATGATAAACTCCCACCTCAATTTCTGAAAATTGCTGCTGAAGCTATTGCATGTCGTGTATCTATCTTAATCAACTGCTCCATTCAGGAATCGACCATACCGGAAATATGGAAATCCTTCTATACCACTCCTCTGCCAAAAAAAAAAAAAAAAAAACGTGGCAACTCTGTTGAATCCCCTAACTGCAGACCAATCGCTATCCTTTCACTGCTCTCCAAGATCCTTGAAAAATGTATACACACTCAACTAATATCCTATCTCATTCACAAAAATCTCCTCATCCCCTTGCAACATGGTTTCCGCCCTAAACACAGCACCTCGACTGCCTTACTATCCTTGACTCAAAAGGTTGCAGAAGCTAGGGACAACCTCCTTGTCTCCTTTCTATTCCTTGATAACTCTAAAGCCTTCAACACCGTCTCACATGCCATCCTTCTAAAACTCTGACCTAAACCTCTGTCCTACTCTTGGGTGGTTCCAATACTAACTTATCGGCAAAAACAAGCTATTAGATGGCAGCAGGCTTTCTCACCCTTGCTTGCTGTTCAAACAGGAGTACCCCCCCCAGGCTCCATACTTGGACCGCTCCTTTCAACATTTTTACGAACAACCTACATTCATCCTGCAGTCTCATCTGTAATACAATACGTAGCTGACTCTACTCTTATCTATCTCCAATGCTCTCTGAACTACACACACTAACACAGAATTCCTTTATCTCTGTTGAAAAATGGCTCAAACAATCAACTAATCCTTAACCCTAAGAAAACTCAACTTCTCTTCCTACCTCAGACACACTCACCTCAAATCCAACTTTTCTCTTTCATCCCTAGATGGCACCACTATTTCTCCTGCCTCACACCCGAACTCCTTGGGTAATAACTGATGACCAACTAAAATCTGACTTGAACATAAAACAGGCCATCAACGAAAAAAACCACACCAAAAACGAACTACTTTAGAAGAACAAAAAAACCCTCACTACTGCCACAAAACACAATCTTGCGCAGGCATTTCTCTTAACTAGTCTTCTATATGCTTCCCCCATCCTTAACAATATCCAAACTACCTCAATGCAGAAACAGGAACAAACATACAACAAAAATGCCAAATTTATTCTAAACCAACCACTCTTCACATCACTGCCTCTCACAAACTACAGTGGC